>NC_061120.1:110062330-110176777 GCF_002878395.1 Capsicum annuum | reverse complement strand
TCTGTCTCTCTGTCTGTCTGTCTGTCTGTCTGTCTGTCTGTCTATCTATCTATCTATCTATCTGTCTGTCTGTCTGTCTCTCTGTCTGTCTGTCTGTCTGTCTGTCTGTCTATCCATCCATCCATCCATCCATCCATCCATCCATCCATCCATCCATCCATCCATCTATCTATAGCCTGGGTTGTGTAGCTCAATCGTCATAATAAACAAAGGCACCCATGGGCTATATGGGCCCATTTCTCCCCCAGCTGATAGGGCCTCAGTGCGTATAGCCGTATGAACCAGAGGGTATATATATATTCACTATTGGGGACTCAAACCTCCCTGCATATTAAGATGACATGAGCAGTAAAATGTGATAAAATATGAGGGACTCAAATCTCCCAATCAAATAACATTAATAAAGGTGACTCTAACCACCTGGTCATATTGACCCCCACATCAGCAATTACGATTTACAGTATTGGTTCCTCAGGACAACCACTTTCATGACTCAGCTACACAACCGTCATTAAAGCCTAACTAAAAATATTTATCACACAATCCCATTAACTGAGCCAAAATACACATGTAGGCGTACAATGTTGGTATCTCATACCAACTACACTTGCAAGGTAACATCAATATGCCACACCAATTATCTTTACTTGGGGGAATTCACAACCCCATTGATTCAATTTTTCATTAGCTTGGGGATTACACAATCCCATAAGGTTCAATTCAAGATTATAGTGCAATAGTTCAAGAATAGTTCAATTCCCACATTTCTCATAATTAAAAACAAATTTCACAATATGGGGTAGAGGTCATAACCACTTCAAAAGTCATAAGTTTGAAAAAATCACAATTCCCTAGTTCATTCATCATACCTATGCACTCACAAGTTCAGAACCATAATTAAAGCATGAATAATCATATGTAAACCATGGGAAAAACATTGTTCAACAATAAGCATTCAAAACCCTCAGCCCTTGGTTTCAAGCCAACATAAATATTTGGTTAACAATACTTTAAAATAGATGATTTTAACAAATTAACAATGGGGGAAGAGAACATGTCTAAAATACCAAGTTTGATGGAAAAAATTAACCGTTAAGTGCTTGAATGACCTACTTCTTGGAAACCCTAAGTATGACTGCTTGAGAGAATTTGAGAGAGATTTAGAAGTATTTGAGTACGTTAAGGATAAAATATAACACCATTAAGTGCTTTATGGGCGTGGTGTTTTAATTTGGGTGAGAAGGGAATTGTCCAAAGTGCCCTTAAATGAAAAGATAAAATTTAGTCGTCAATAACTATGGGTGACCATACAACTCATATAGACTCATTACGACTCATAACCCTGAGTTGTAGCCAAGATAGTCCCTAGGACCCCACACACTGGTGACCTTATGACTTAACTAGTACCACTCGTAATGGCCCCCTATAAATCATAGGGTCCAATCATAATCAACACAGAACCCAATTAGGTAAACTCTAGACACCCTACGATTTGTACCTAATAACTCATAACAAGTCCTTATGACTCATAGTGAGCCACTCATATATAGAGCAGAACTTAGCTACTTACTTTCTTATTTGGTTACGACTTGGGTCCTCGGGACCCGTTAAGACTCTCTACGACTCGTATCTTTAAGTCATACTCAGGATATCAACTCAAGCACCATTCACTGGACACCTTACAATTAGGGTCACATGACCCTTCAAGACACCCAATGACTCGTAGGTGTAAGTCACAGTTAAGACAGTGAGGATAAAATTTTAGAAATTTTCAAAAACCAAAAACCCGAGGCATTACATGCCTACTCTGAGCCGCTCTAAGCCTATCTTGAATGATATTGACTCTATCCAAAGACTCATAAAGCAAGTTTGTACCTTGAGGTATCACCTCTGAAACATCAAACCAACCCACTGAAGAGCGACAATTCCTACCATACAGCGCCTCAAAAGGAGCTATGTCAATACTGGAATGGCGGTTGTTGTTATATGTAAACTCTGCTAAAGCCAAATACTGCTCCCACTGGCCACCAAAATCCATCATGCATGCGCAAAGTATATCCTTCAAAACTTGAATAATCCCTTCTGACTAACCGTTAGTCTAGGGTAAAATGGTGTGCTAAGATCAACCCAACTACCCAACTTATCCTGAAAAGTCTTCCAAAAGTGAGATGTGGACACATAACCTCGATCTGAAATAATGAACACTAGCATACCATAAATATATATAATCTCACAAATGTAGATACGGGCCAACCTCTTAGCACTGAATGAGACCTTAATTGGGATAAAATGAGATGACTTGTTCAACCGATCCACGATGACCCAAACACTATCAAAACCATGAGATATACGAGGCAAACTAGTCAGAAAGTTCATGGTGATCCATTCCCACATCCACTCGATAATGGGTGACCTCTAAAGCAACCCACCAGGCCTCATATGCTCAACCTTTACCTGCTGATAACATAGGCAATGAGCCATAAAATCTACTACATCTTACCTTATACCACCCCACCTGTAATGCTACCTTAATTAACGATACATCTTATCATACCTGGATGGATGGAATATCTGGAACAATGGACCTCCTCCAAGATCAACCTAATCCAATCACCACCCCTTGGCACACAAACTTGGCCTCTAATCCCTAAAACTCCATCTGAATCAAGTGATGCTTCCATAGACTCCCCACTCAACACTTTATCTCGAATCAACCTCAATCCAACATTGTTAAACTAATGTTCTTGAATCTGCTCCATCAAAGAAGATCTAGCCTCCACAAATGCCAAAACACACCTAGGTGCTGAAATATCAAGCCTAACTATCTGGTTGGTTAAAGACTGGACCTTTAAGGCTAAAGGCCTCTCCTAGGTCAAAAGATGCACCAAGCTATCCATGCTAGTCAACTTTCATTATGTCATAATCCTTAAACAACTTAAGCCAACGGTGCTGTCTCATATTAAGATATCGCTATATAAAGAAGTACTGAAGGCTATGTTGATCTCAGAAGATCTCACAACAAACTCTATACGTAGTGCCTCTATAACTTCAAGGCAAATACAACTATGCATAACTCCAAATCATGGGTAGGATAAGTCCTCTCATAAGGCTTTAACTAGTGAGATACATAAGAAATTACCTTGTTTTTCTACATCAACACATCACCTAACCCAATGCTCGAAGCATCATAAAATACGGTAAAACCCATGCCATGCCTAGTCAAAGTCAAGTAGAAGCTAAAGTCAACAAATCCTTGAGATTTTTAAAGCTTGCCTCACAAGCATCAGACCACTGGAAGGAAATCTTCTTATTAGATAACTTAGTAAAATGAGTTGTAATATAAGAGAAACCCTCAACAAAATGCCGATAATGCCAAGACAAGACAATAAAACTCTAAATCTTAACGGGTAAAGTAGGTCTATCCCAATCACAAACCACTGCAACCTTAGTTGTATCAACCATAATGCCTTCCTTAGTCACTACCTGGCCAAAGAAATAAATCAGATCTAATAAAAACTCGTACTTAGAGAACTTTGCATTCAACTTCTCATCCCTTAATCTCTGAAGCACAAATCTTCAAATGCTCCTTATACTCAGCCCCTCTATTAGAACACTAAGATATCATTTATATATACAATAACAAAAGAGTTAAGATGCGATTAAAATACCCAATTCATCAACTTTATAAACACAGTAGGGCCGTTGGTTAATCCAAAGGACATGACTAAACACTCATAATGACCATATCGAGTTAAAAAAATATCTTTGGAGTATCTGAAGCTCTAATCCTCAACTGGTGATATCCAAATCTCAAATTAATCTTCAAAAACACCGCAACACCCTGAAGTTGATCAAATAAATCATTAATACAGGGAAGAAGACACTTATTCCTAACTGTCTCCTTATTCAACTGCCGATATCAATACATATCTGTATAGACCCATCCTTTTTCTTCACAAACAAAATAAGTTCACCCTAAGGCGATATACTAGGTCAGATAAATTCCTTATCCAACAACTCTTATAACTGATTCTTTAATTCTTTTAACTCGACTGGGGACATCCTATAAGGGGTAATAGAAATGGGTTTGGTACCTGGATCAACATCAGTTTTGAAATCAATATCTCTATCTGGGGGCATACCAGGAAAGTCCATAGAAAACACATCCATAAGCTCACAAATAACAAGGATATATTCTAAGGAAGGAGGTAAAATAACACTAGTATCATTAATATGATCCAAATAAGATAAACATCCCCTCTCAACTAATCAATGAGCCTGAACATAAGAAATGACCCTCATAGGAACCAAATTTCTAAGATATCCTTAGCATACCTAGCAAAGTTAAATTCATAGTCTTAGAAATATAATCTAAGATAGCATGATATGGAGCCAACCAATCCATACCTAAAATAACATCAAAATCAACCATATCTAACACAAACAAGTCTACTAAAGTCTCATACCCAGTAGAAGTCACAACACAAGATCGGTGTACTGAATCAACCACTAAAGAATCACATATTAGGGCAGATACATGAATAGGCAAGGTAAGAGGCTCACTAACAGAATCTAAACCCAATGCAAAATATACGGACACATAGAAAAAAGTTGATCCAGGATAAAATAATACAGATACAGGTCTGAAACAAATAGGGATGATACCTGCGATCACAACATCAGAAGCATTTGCCTTAGGTGTTGCTGGTATAGCATAACACTGACCACGACCACTAATTGTCTAGGTAGCCCCATGACCACCAACTATATAAGTGGCCCTAAGACTACCCCCACGAGCTCTACTACATCTGCTCGTCACACATATAGTAGCACCCTACCTTTCATAACTAGAATAAGAGTGGCCCAAACTACCCATTGGGGATAATAACTGGCAATATGGCTAATCTTATCACATATAAAACAACCTCTATGACTAGTCTCAATAAGAGAAGGTTTAACTAGGCCTGAATGGCCACCCTGAACTACTTAACTAGAAGATACACCACCTAAACTCTATAAAGTACCGACACTAGCCTACCATGGTGTCATGAGAACCTCTAAAATCTCTGCCTCGAGAGGTCTAACTCCTAAACTCACCAAAATGCTGTACCTTTTTGCACCTCCCTAAGATGCACTAAGAATACCCTCTATCATCTTAGCATGACCCATAATACTAAAAAAAAAGCCCCATGCAAACCATCTGAGACGTATCCAACTGAAGTGAGATATCCAAGTCCTTCATAAACTTCTGAATTTTCTCAAACTCAATGAAAATATTATTATAGGAATATCTGGATAGGACATGGAGGCATGCCTCATGCTTAGAAACTGTTATGAAGCCCGACTCTAAATGATCAAACTCATCCCGCATACGATCTCTCAAATTAAAAGGCAAAAATCTCTCTAGAAAAGCCTAGGTGAACTGATCCCAAGTCATCTTGAGAGAATCACGAGGTCTACAACGAACAAGCAACCTTCACCAATTGCTAGCACCATCTCTCAGTTATTAGGCTGTATAAGCAGTAATATCCGCACAGAAAGAGTGAAAAATAACTCAAAACACCAAGTATGAAAAAACTTTGCATGATAAAGAATAAAATAAAAAAAGTTTTAAAAAAATGTCCTATAGCCTCTCAAAGATAGATATGAATATCTGTGTACCAATTTGTGAGACTCTATTAGATATCTTATTCTTACACTATATAGACCATTGAACCTGGATGCTCTAATACCAATTTATCATGACCCAAAAACAAGGGTCATGATGGCACTTGCTACAGAGTACCTTGATAAGTAAACATATCACCCAAACTAATACAAAAAGGAAAAAGAAAAGACAAAAATGACCAAATTAAGGCTTTTAGAACAAAGCCAAACTATACAATTATTCATAATAATATGGAAAGAATTTATTCAAAATACCAATCATGCTCCAAACTAAGTGTCAATAGTGTAAGAACTACTAATACAATTCAGAAGTCAAATACATCAAAAAAATAGCCACAAAAGAATAATATCTATCTCTGAATACTAACAAAGACATTACTAATACAAAAATATAGAGGTGAACTCCAGACTTATGAATGTCCAATCGCTACTTTTAGAAATCTATAGATCAACTAGTATGAGATGCACCCGAATCTAAAGCTGTACCAAAAGAGTAAAGTAGGAGTGAGATCAGTCTATATGTACTCAGTACGTATCATAGGTACTAATATTAATTTGGTCTTGAGAGATAACTAGTTTTACACTTAAGACAAATGAAGTTTCAATTTGAGATTAAGCTGGTATATATATGAGAGGTAAATGATAGTAACATTAAACGGATGGGACTAGGTTACACCTATATTAGAGAAAAGGTAGCTTCAGTACTAAGTTTATCTTTAATAGAATAATATGGGATTGGAGGAAATTTATTTCCAAAAAAGAGGATTTTGGGTTATTTTCTTGGATGATTTTTCTTTAGAGGGTGGTTCATGTTTATCACTGCTTAAATTTTACACATACTAAAAAATACAAGTGTTGAAAAAGATGGTACATACCTTAGTGTTAAAGAGGAACCATATTCCCTTTTTGTGAGTTACTCAATGATTACTTGTAATACCCCATATTTTGGACTAAAATGAAAATTCGTCATTCCTATGCGTAGACATTTGAAAAGCCTCGAATCCTATGTAAATTTAGTGTGTTAATCAATATGTAGTGTGGGAGCCTATTTGAGCAAGAATTTAGATCATAGAGGTTCTCTAACTCAAGTACAAGTTGAAAGCTTTCCAATCATTCAAGTTTTAGTGAACGTCAAAACTTGGGTCAACTTCAATCGACCATTACTTATTGTATATGACGAACTGGGTGGCTTACTATATATCAAATGAAGGCTCTTTGAATTATCTTTCGAATGATACTAATTTTACCTAAATCTGATATTGGAGCAAAGCGTTATGCCTATTTTACTTCAGCATGTCAGGCTAAAAACAGTGTGATGACATTCGTGATTGCTTATCACAGTTGTGACGCCCTATAACGAAGGTCGTCAGGGTTAGGCAAAACCAGCTCCTAAGTGATGATATTTGTGATAGCTTATAACATTTGTCACACTCTATCACAAAAGTCGTCAACCTTAGGCAGAAACCAGCTCCTAAGTGACGATATTTGTGAAAACTTATCACAAATCTGATGACATTTTTGATGACTTATCACAAGTCTGACGCCCTATCACCAATATCGTCAGCTATGATTTTTCAAAAACTGGGAATTTAATTCATAAGGGTATGTTGGTCATTTCCTTCACCTTTCACGACATATAACCCTAAAGAGGCATAATTTTTCCCATTTTTCTTCAGTTAAGCATCTAAAAAAAAATCCTTTGTTACACTCTCAACCACAATATTAGGGTTTCCATCAAATTCATCTCTAAAAAGCAAGATTCAAGTTATTTTCCAAGATAATTGAGAATTAATTTTCCTAATCCAAGAACTCTCTAGCAAATCATCAAGGTTTCCTTTCTAAGGTATACGTAGTGTTCATCTATGGATTCAATTCATTCATAGAGCTCAAGAATCATGCTTTTAAATGTGATTTTATAAACTTTTTGTGGTGATATGAGCATGTACTTGTTGATGATTGTTGTTTAAGTTTCAAGATGATATCTAAAGGTGTTTTTATGGAATATATGTGGTTGTTAGTTAAAAAACACTAAATTTGGGTGGTTTGATATGATGCAAGTATGAAATCCACCTATGCCTTAAAGAATGCATACAAGGTGTTTGATAAAATACCTAGGAAGCTAGAAATTCATATTTACATGATTCCATGATATCTAAATGACCAGTCCATGTTAGCTATACATTTCAATATGGATTTTTATGCTATTTATGTGTTGTTATTGTTGTGGTATGAAGCATGTGTGATTATGGAGAGATCAATTATGTACATAAAATATATCCATGCTTTCCCTACCATGTTTGAGATGTTGAATAAATAAATGAAGTATAATATCCCCTACTTCTAATATTGTAAATTGTGGACTTCGATCTTGTGATCAAGTCATGTCATGTGTGAGTCATTTTCATTACATCAAGTCCTGGGGGTATTCGTACCCAAAAACTATAGCTGTGTGCCTAGAGCCATGTCATGTTTCACAATACTCTTAGAAATGCCATGTTCCATAGAACTCAGTCAGTCATGTGACTCAGGAAAGTTCAGTAACCTAGTTAATCTCAATAAATCTCAGTTAATCTCAGTAATCTCAGTACTTAGTGATATCAAAAGCTTCAGAAATTCTAGTGCTCTTAGTTACTTCAGTAATCTCCGTAATTTAGTACACTCAGAAATCTCATGAACTCAGTACTCAGAAAGAGCAATATTCTCAGTTAGTTATCATATATCAATAGTATTCAGTTCAAAACCTTAGTAACCTCATAAGCTAGTAGAGTTATCCTTATTTAGATAGAAAGTAGAATTCCACAGTATTCTAAGTAAAATCTTAGTAACTATAGTACTCTTTGTAAATCGTCATACATCAGTATATTCTGTAGCTACGGAACTCAGTAAACTCAGAATTAGTTCATTTTAGTTATTCATGTTCAGTCTCTTCAGATGGGAGTAGAAGTTAGCATCGAGTAAACCCAAGGATGGTAACTCACCTAGTAGTTTAGGGTGTGATTCTAGAAGTTAGCATCGAGTAAACCCAAGGATGGGAACTCACCTACCAGTTTAGGGTGTGATTCTTAGCAGTCATCCTTGTGTTGCAGAACTATGTAGCCAGTGTAGGTTAAGACATCTTAACCTATCAGAATATTATTGATGAGGTGGCTTAACCTATCATTTTAGGGTTCCCACCATTCTCATTTGAGTACCTGCCAGATAAGGGTTACTCACAACTATCCTTACTAGTGGCACAATATTGACACCCCTTCAATTGGGGTAGAGACTGGACCCAACTTAGCTATATGTGTTATTGAGGCATGTCGTTTAGACAACTACTTCCCACTTTCTCAGTTTTAGTCTCAGTCTTAGTAAAAGAACTTAGATAGTTCTTCAGATTTTAGTATATCAGGACTGTTAGATATAGTCAATCAGACCAGTTCTTCATAATTTGAACTATCATAAACAATCATTCCTTATCAATAATGCAATATCAGTCACTTAATATTCAGTAATATAGTATCATATCCATAACTTATTAGTGATTTACATATCAATATCAGTAAACTTAATCTTTCAGTATCTTAGTATTAGTAAACTCATGTTGTCAGTATTCAGACTCAGTAGTCAGTATTTCTATGAGTTCAGTTATAATTACGTATTCATGTATGTATTCTCACGTTTATATTAGTCAGTATTGTTCATGCATATAACCCTTTACATTTAGCCTACCTCACTCGTATACTCAGTATATTTAGACGTACTGATGCATTTGCGCTATGGTGCTTTCTTTTATGTTATACCATAGTTTCAGAGGCATGAGCTCCAGATCAGCAGTAGCATTCTAGTGTTCAAAGTTGTAGTGAGTCCTTCTCATTCAAGGACTATATGCTTATTACTTCATTTATCATTTTAGTTTATTTTAGTTGTTAGATAGAGTTAGTTGGAGACATTTCCATCAACTCCTTATTCAGATAGCTTAGAGGCTTTCAGACGATAGCATGTTGGACAGTTATTACAATTTTATTTTGGTATTATTATACCATTTCAGATATTATTCTTATTAGATGTTTATTCAGTTGAACCTTACGGCCTTACAGTACATGTTTTCCATATTGACATGTTATATTATGTAGTACACAGGTACATATATCAGTCATGGGTTAGCTTGTGGTCCTTCGGGGTCATGAGCACTGTATAGTATTTCGGTTTAGAAAATCAGGGTGTTTCAAACTTGGCATCAGAGCCTAAGGTTCAATAGTATCATAGGAAGTATGAAAGCCACATCTAGTAGAGTCTTGTACATATGCGTGTTATGTACCACACTTATGTTCAGGAGGTTATGAGATGTTCTTGGAATAGTTTCCCTTATTTCATGTCTCAGATCATGCTATAGCAAGGTTCTCTAAGGAACCCATATAGTTTCACATCATGCTCCCCTCATGTCATCTTTACCTTACTTTTAAGGTAACAGAAATAATGAAGCTTAAGTCATAAAGATAGGGCTTTCTCAGATAGTATCCCATCAGTTAATTTATGTTCCAAAGTTGTACGGATCTCATTTATGATCATGAGAACTCATTCTCGAACCCAAATTTAGATATGCCATCAGATCCCTTCTTAAAATCTTATGATAGCATGAACCCAGAGTTAGAAGCATGAACGCAGGATTTTAGTAGTAGACAAGTTGGGATACAATATACAAGTTGAATAGATTATGTATTCATGGGGATAGTTGTGCTATAATGAATCAGTAGGCTTGAACAGTGTAAGCTAGAAATTTAAGTTTATTGACTTGAAATTAAGCATAAAGGTGTGAATGTGATATTAGTAGTATGTGAGAAAATAGAGGTAGATGATGTGTTCAGTAAGGAGAGCATATATTGATCAGAGTGTAAGTATGTGATGATGATTGCATTTCAGTTTAGAGATTAGTTTAGTGCTCCCAGACTTATGATGATGGCTTTAAGCTAAGGGAGAAATGATAGATCAAGAAACCAAGTTAGTCTCTTAGATTCCAGTAGTAGTACCAGTATATACAGAAAAGCAGTTAGGGAAGACGATTCCCAACCCATCCTTATCTCAGCATAAAGCTTCGTACTTCAGTCAGCATAGTGCCTATGTATGCTTCATGTCTCAGATTCCATGGATATAGCTTATGTTCACATGCATTCCATAGAATTATGTGTGCTTTCATTTCCCAGTATAGGGAGTTCAGTTCTAGATCACTCATTGTTACAAATCATCTTTCATGAACTCAGAAATTCTAAACTCAGGTCATGCAGCTCATGACTTATGTACACGTATCATGCTCCCCAGTATACTCTGTTTCCATGACTTATGCTATGCCCTCACTAATCAGATAAATTCAGACTATATCATGTATATACTTAGTTCAATCCTTTTTGGTAAATCCATGTTGTTGATATTCTATTCCTTAGGTTTTAGTCATGTGTCAAGTTCAGTCAGTATCCATTCATATTTCAGGTTCTCCTGATTTAACCTTTCATGAGCTCTCTATATGAGAATAGTGTAGTGTTGAGAAATTGCTTAGATGGGAGAGAGTTAATGTTTCATGTTAAGAGTAGATTATTGCATGCATGTTTTATACAAGGGTGTAGATATGAAGATAGGCTTAAATATCCTATTAGTATACATGCAAAGGGCTAGCAAGAGGTAATATTTAGAAATTTAGAAAGTTTAGAGTGTGAATGTATATTCAGACCCTTGACTTATGTCAGCCTTCATTATGTGACTATCATAACTCATTTGCTATCTCAGTTACAGTTTCAGCACTCAACACTTAGTAATTAGTGCTTAGTCTCAGAATTAAGCACTTCAGTATCAGTCAAAACCCTAGTTTCAGTATTCAGTTATCAGGACCCAAATTTAGTTCCAGTATGGATCCCAATTGTAGTTTTAGTTATAATGTCAACTTTAGTTCAGTAATCAGATCAAAAAATTCAGTTCAGTTTTAATCTTGCCAGACCATAGCATATAGTTACCAGCTATTCAGTTATAGGTATTTCAATACCTTAGTCTATGGAATTTTTCCAAATTATGTAATACACTTGGTCCTGCATTTTCAGACAATATAGCTTTCATAAAATCCATGATCAGTCATCTCATGTTACTCAGTCGGTCCCTTCTTATATGCATAATACATTATGGCTTCAGCCCAGCTATTCAGATTAAGTACAATTCAGCCTTGCATACCCAACATTCAGTTACCTATTCTCAGTTAATTAGACAAGTCAGTATGTCTATGCATTCATGCATCACGCTTCAGTTTCAGATCTTATATAATCAGTCATGATTTCATACCTAAGATCCTTGAGCATCGCCCTAGTATCTCTTTAAAGTTTGGCATTCTTCAAGGGACATAGTGTCCTAAGGGAGATACACACTGTAGCCCCCAAACTTTCATGATTTAAACATGCCATTTTCTTTGATGAATCTATCTTGGAGGAAGTGTCAACTTATAATCCAACCCTCTAGCTCCAAAACTCATCAGTAAGCAATGCATTCAATAGCTCAGTTTAGTCCACGATACAATACCCTATCCATGTCATGTATCACAGGCTCAGGTTAGTTCACGAATCAAGTTCCAAATTCAGTTATGTTCTTATGTTTCCGCTCATGCATATTGAGTAATCAATCTCAAACTCATCAGTATTTTCAATTCATGGTAGCAGCTTGCTTTGAGCTTACTCATTCTTATGTTTAGATTTTAGTACCAAATTTGGTATTTAGTTCTATGCTCAATTTTTAGTTCAAACTTGGTATCTTTACCATTACATATTCATAAGTCAGTTCAGTTATATATTCTCATATCAGATATGCGTGATCAGCTTACCAGTACTTTCAGTCATGCATTCACGTATCATGTTAGTCATATAATCATGCATCAGATATGCATGAATTTAGCTTATTAGTTATGCATTAGATATGCATTCTCAGTTTGAGAAACTCAGTTTATTGTAACACTTAGTCCTACATTCATAAATCAGCTACCTAAGCATCAGATATGCATGTACAACATAATATGCTCAGTTTTTAGTCATGTCAGCCATGAAATCATGTTCAGTCATTCATGCTTGGTACTCACGTCAGTTGTCTTTCTCCCCTATCAGTCAGTCTCATTTGAGGATGAATGTTCCCAAGGGAGAGATATTGTAATACCCCATATTTTGGACTAGAATAAAAATCCATCATTCCTATGCGTAGATGTTTCAAAAGCCTCAAATCCTATGTAAATTTAGTGTGTTAATTAATTATGTAGTGTGGTAATCTATTTGATCATGAATTTAGATTATAGAGGTTCCTTAACTCAAGTACAAGTTGAAAGCTTTCCTATTGTTCAAGTTTTAATGAATGTCAAAACTTGGATCAACTTCAATCAACCATAACTTATTTTATATTACTAACTGGATGTCTTACTATATATCAAATGAAAACTCTTTGAATTATCTTTTCAACAATACCAATTTTGCCTAAATCCGATATCGTAGCAAAAAGTTATGCCTATTTTACTTTAGCATGTCAGGCTGGAAACAGTGTGACAACATTCGTGATAGCTTATCACATTTGTGATGCCCTATCATGAAGTTCATCATCCTTAGGCAGAAACCAGCTCCTAAGTGACGACATTTATGATAGCTTATCACATTTGTGATGCCCTATCACAAAGGTCGTCAGCCTTAGGCAGAAACCATCTCCCAAGTGATGATATTTGTGATAACTTATCACAAATCTGACAACATTGTTGATGACTTATCATAAGTCTGACGCCCTATCACCAATGTCTCAGCTATTATTTTTCAGCAACTGAGAATTTATTTTATAAGGGTATTTTGGTTATTTCCTTCACCTTCCATGACTTACAACCCTAAAGAGGCGTAATTTTTCCCATTTTTCTTCAGTTAAGCATCTAAAAAAAACCCTCTCTTACACTCTCAACCACAAGATTAGAGTTTCCATCAAACTCATCTCTCAAAAGCAAGATTCAAGTCTTTTTCCAAGATAATCGAGAATTAAGTTTCCCAACCCAAGAACTCTCCAGCAAATCATCAAGGTTTCCTTTCTAAGGTATGCGTAGTATTCATCTGTGGATTCAATTCATTCATAGAGCTCAAGAACCATGCTTTTAAATATTATTTTGTAAACATTTTGTAGTGATATGAGCATGTACTTATTGATGATTGTTTTTTAAGTTTCAAGATGATATCTAAAGGCGTTTTTATGGAATATATGTAAATGACAAGTCCATGTTAGCTATACACTTCACTATAGATTTCCATGCTATTTATGTGTTGTTATTGTTGTGGTATGAAGCATGTATGATAATGGAGATATGAATTATGTACATAAAATATATCCATGCTTTCCCCTACCATGTTTGAGATGTTGAATAAATACATGAAGTATAATATCCCCTACTTATGATATTGTAAATTGTGGGCTCCGATCTTGTGATCATGTCGTTTCATGTATGAGTCAGTTTAATTCCATCGAGTCCTGGGGGTATTTGTACCCAAAAACTATAGCTCTGTGCCCCGAGCCATGTCATGTTTCACGATACTCTCAGTAATGCCATGTTCCATAGAACTCAGTCAGTTATATGACTCAGGAAAGTTTAGTAACCCAATTAATCTCAGTACTTAGGTAATCTCCGTAATTCAGTACTCTCAGAAATCTCATGAACTCAATACTCAGAAAGAGCAATATTCCCAGCTAGTTATCATGTATTAGTAGTATTCAGTTCAAAACCCCAGTAACCTCATAAACTAGTAGAGTCATCCTTATTCAGATAGAAAGTAGAATTCAACAGTATTCCAAGTAAAATCTTAGTAACTATAGTACTCTCTATAAATCCTTAGACATCAGTATATTCCGTAGCCATGGAACTCAGTAAACTCAAAATCAGTTCATTTCAGTTATTCATGTTCAGTCTCTTCAGATGGGAGTAGAAGTTAGCACCGAGTAAATGCAAGGATGGGAACACACCTACCAGTTTAGGGTGTGATTCTTAGCAGTCATCCTTGTGTTACAGAACTACTTAGCCAGTGTAGGTTGAGACATCTTAACCTATCAGATTATTGTTGATGAGGTGGCTTAACCTATCAGTTTAGGGTTCCCACCGTTCTCATTTGAGTACCTGCTAGATAAGGGTCACTCATAGCTGTCCTTAATAGTGGCATGATATTGACACCCCTCCAGTTGGGACAGAGATGGGACCCAACTTAGCTATATGTGTTATTGGGGCATGTCAGTTAGACAACTACTTCCCATTGTCTCAGTTTCAGTCTCAGTCTCAGTAAAAGAACTCAGATAGTTCTTCAGATTTTAGTATATCAGGACTGTTAGATATAGTCAATCAGACCAGTTCTTCATAATTCAAACTGTCAGAAACAATCATTCCTTATCAGTAATGCACTATCAGTCACTTAGTATTCAGTAATACAGTATCATATCCATCACTTATTAGTGATTTACATATCAATATCAGTAAACTTAATCTTTCAGTATCTCAGTATTAGTAAACTCATGTTGTCAGTATTCAAACTCAGTAGTCAGTATTTCCACGAGTTCAGTTACAGTCATGTATGTATGTATGTATTCTCACATTCATATCAGTCAGTATTATTCATGCATATAACCCTTTGTATTTAGCCTACCTCACTCGTATACTCAGTATATTTAGACGTACTAATGCATTTGCGCTATGGCGCTTTCTTTTATGTTATACCATAGGTTCAGAGGCATGAGCTCTAGATTAACAGTAGTATTCCAGTGTTCAGAGTTGTAGTGAGTTCTTCTCATTTGAGGACTATATGATTATTACTTCATTTATAATTTCAGTTTATTTCAGTTGTTAGATGGAGTTAGTTGGAGACATGTTCTATCAACTCTTAATTTAGATAGTTTAGAGGCTTTCAAACTATAGCATGTCAGACAGTTATTACAGTTTTGTTTTGGTATTGTTATACCATTTTCAGATATTATTCTTATTAGATGTTTATTCAGTTGAACCTTACAGCCTTGTAGTACATGTTTTCCGCATTTTCATGTTATATTATGTAGTATACAGGTATAGATATCAGTCATAGGTTAGCTTGTGGTCCTTTGGGGTCATGAGCACCATGTAGCATTCCGGTTTAGAAAATCAGGGTGTTACATTACTTGACGTAGTTCTTAAGAGAGCAGAGGTAATATCCACAGACCTCCTAGATAATATCTTAGATTTGTCTAGTGTATCAACCTATAGCATTATGAGACTGATTTAATAGATATTTAGTGTATTTTTAATATAATATAAAATTGTTAATATATTGTCCAATCATTGAGAAAGTGATAATGATGTGTCAATGCTACTTGATAAGACCAATCCATCCAAATATTTCTTCAAAATATTGCCTATCCAAAGCTTTGGTGAATATGTTTATGACTTGGTCATTTATTTAGCTTAATTTGTAGATGCATTTCTTTTTAATAGTATCTTTAAGAAAGTGATGGCGAACGTTAATATGTTGGCACTCTTGTAGATTTTTTTTCCATATTCACTACGTTATTATTATAATGCATCCTATAAAAGCGATATGTCATAGGTTATCAGTTATATTATTTAGATTATCCAATTAGACATGTCTTGTTAATGAGCACAATTATACTTTATACCTTGGCAAAGTATATTGGGTCATTTCACGAAGGTATGAGTCATCGTGCTCTTTCGATGAGGACTTGAGTTATTGAACACCATGTTTCTCACATGGTTTATATCGGTTATGAGAATCTCCCATAGAAAAGAGTATTTTGGAAACTAAGTGTAATGACTCACATTTATTATTCTGATATTATTTTTTTTGAGTTTTTTTATAATATTTTAGCTTTCCGTCTTACTTTTGATCAATGTGAGTCCTTTTACACTTTACATGCATGATTTGAAATTATGTTTAACTTGAATTTTACTTATTACGTTCACCCCCTCTTACTCATTACTTTCCAGAAGTAATGGCCACATATACGTCTATGTGGTTACATTGTTTCATAATCTAGGTACTAGTTGTAGCCCACAATATCATGGTCAGGTAGTTCACAGCTTCCAGCTAGTAGGTGATTAGTTATCTTTTTAAGGACACTAGTTAGTTTGTAGATTCAGTATTTTAGTTCTATTCATTTGTATTGATTAGTGATAGCTTGGGGTCATGTCCCAACTACCTGTAGTTAGTATTAGTAGAGGATTCATAGACAATTAGACAGAGTTGATGTATTTAGTTTCTATTTCCTTTTGTATAGCTAGTGTTGTAAGTGTTAAAAAGTTTTGTATTAACCAAATTCAGCCAAAGACATCTCTTCCGCTGATTATTTCTAGTTATATGTATTTTATACAGTTTCTTATGAATTTTGCCAATATCATGAGTTAGCTTGGGATCAGTTGTGGACTGAAGTACCATGTGACGTATAAGGGGTAGTCTTGAGGCATTACAATACAATATATGGATTATCATATCTGCCTATCATCATTCATATACCCCTTTAGTATAACAAAATTAATTCATTGTAACACTTTATCACTAGTTGCATCTTTTCTAAATAATGCACTATGAGAAGCACTATTTAGATATAATTTTAATGACCCAAACCATTGTTATGTATGAAAACGCCTAAAAAAATTTAAAATAAATAAAAGGTTCAAAATAGATTGGGAAAAGTTTAAATTAGAGAGAAAATTGAGACCTTAGAGAATTAGGCCAAGCAGACCAGTTATAGATTGGATTGGACTACTAGTAACAACTTTTGTGGTCGGATAACTGTTGCAGTGGTACCTCTATATCGGTAAAGGTTTTTCTACAACCGTAAAAAGTCATAGCCCAACCTAGGGATTTTTAAAACCCTCTTTTTTTATTCCCTGCATTACCCCCTTCCTTATAAAACACTCCAAAAAACTTTATCTCTCTGACCATGAGATTTCAAAGGACAAAGTTCATGAGATTTGTTTTAGGACACACCTAAAGAGAACCCAACATGGAAATATGTTTAGTACACGTGGGATAACTCACTGCTCTCCATTGTCATATGTTTCTCTAATGAGGTAAGCTATGGTTTACTTTGTAGAAATAAGACTAGGGCTAGATGCATTTAGTGTTAGTAGTAATATCAGAAATCTCATGCATTAGGCCTTTAAAAATAGAGTTGCACGGGTGGACACATTGAAATTTGGTTAGGTCCAGATATGATTATATACTATAGACAATAATGATGTTTTAATTGTGATGAGAGACAGATAGAATACTGCAGTGAGTGTGAATAAATAATATATTTCAGGGGTTAAATATAGTGAAAAATTAAATGAGGCAACATGGAAAAGTAAAATGTAAAAATAAGGGAACTCAATGAATTCTAGATGTATTAATTGTTCAGATTACACTAAAGAAAGTGGTCAAAAGAATAGGTAAGGCTAGTTCATGGTTTGTAATCACCATAAGTGAATCATAGGGTTGATGTATTAATATAAGATAGAAATACCGTGAAGTAGTGAATAAATCCCATATACATAGTTAGAGAGGACTAGAGATTAATGTGAAATATGTGGGATTGGAAGTATGAATAGAGAGAAAGTGTGTGATAGAATAACCTCATGCTATGGTATCCCGTAAGGAGGTATGGAATGTAATTCTCGAGGATATATTTATATGTATATATAAAATAAGGTTACTGATCAAAGTGAGTTGGAGGATTGTTGTAGTACTTAGACTTTCTTGACTTTGTGCTTGGTTTGTGAACTTGATATTTGGATTTCCTTTTAGCATGAGTTGTGTCTTAATGACTGCATGACACTTCATCTTATTTGTGAAGATATATTATGATGATTGGTCGGTTACTATGCTAGTATAAATATTATATGTGTGATGATAGGTTAAATACCATACTAGTACAAATATGATAAATTGTGATAATCGATTGGATCCCACATATGTGAGGTCGGCGATGAGGTTGAGAAGGGAAAGATATGGTGTACACATCATGCATACACACATTCATTCATATGTTTTGAATGTGTTCTATTTCATATATGTTCTCGTATGTGTTCCTACTGTGGTAAGTGGTAAAAGAGGGTTTACAAATGTATGTTTAGTTCCTTGTGCAGATTGTGTTAGAAATGAGATACTACGATCCCCAATGAGGGTTAGCTATGGTAGAATAAGATTGGTAGTTCCTAATTTTTCATAGTGATATGGCATAGTGATGTGGCATACTGTTGTCGAATATAGTGAGTACCAAGAGGATTTGGGTGAATGTAGATTAAAGAATTGTTGGCATGATAAGAATAAATAAGTATAGGGGGAAAGGTATAGGTTGAAATAGGTGGTCTAAGGACAAAGTAATGCAAAAATGTTTAATCAAAGGACAAAGGTATACAAAATTTTAAGTCAAAGGACCAAGATATACAAAAAATGTTAAACGATAGGTAGGTCACAGAGATGCTAAGATGATATGTTAAGGATTCTTTAACTAGGAGTGTAGAATCAAAACTTTACTTGATGTTATGATTTCTCCATAATTGTTGTTGATGTTATTTGTTTCTTACCCTTGTTGGTCGATGATACTTCTAAGAACATTTGGTTGTATAGATGCTACATTTATTAGAACTCAACTCAGGGGTATAGTCATGGTATAGATTAGTTGGAGTTTCTATAGCAGCGACACTGATTACTCAACAACAACTCCTACCATTTCTATTTTGTATGAATTTTGTGTCTTAGATATACCTAATCCTTATCTAGTGCTCTTGTACTAGTTTAGGTTAGGTTCTAGGGAGTCATTTGCAGTTGTTTTTTTACATGTATTTTTCATACCTGATGAATTAAAATAAGTTATGAAATAAATTATATACTAATCATTTGGAACTTTTGAATTGTTATTATGATGATAGACAATATTTATTAAGTGAACAATATAGCAACTTCCACATTGGTTTAGTGGTGATATGTTCAAGATTTTTCTATCTGAGTAGGCGTAGGCAGGTGCCTGACATAATTTAATGGGTTGGATTTTGACAAAGATAGTTTTAGAGCCCAGTTTATCGGTCTTCCTATACAAGAGCAAATGTTGAGTAGAGTCCTATGAATTGGTGTGTTGACTGATATGCTATGGATTTATAGCATTTTAAATACTAATAACTATGAAAATATGCAAGTTTCTTAGGGTTTTTTGTGAGATATGATTTGTTTTGGGTATGTTTTGTAGGAAATTAGGTTTTGGATGTTACACTGAAGAAAAATATGAAAATTGAAGAGTTAGGCTACTTATTGAGGCAATTCTAGGCATATGTTCCACTTACCAGGCGTTGGTGACTCAGGGCCATCTTACAGATTTTTTCATTAGTCCCACCTTATGACTCATGGCCAGACCTTATGACTCGTGGGGGTCCTAGTTATACTTAAGACAGAATCATAGATATTCCTCACTGGTTTGACTATGATAGGCACTTCATGACTCATATAGAGTGACTACAACTCGTAGGGTTTTAGTCGTATCCTAGACTGTGAGATCAACACATATTGAGTTTTTAGAGTCCAAAAACCTAAGATTTACAACTATTTCAAAAGACCCTCATCTCAAGTGTACCAAATCCAGGTACAAAGAAGAGGACATATTGAAGATAATATGGAAACATGAGACAGTGCAGAATCTTCCATTAAAATAATAACCAAGCACAAAAATAGTGTGATAATCAAAACACAATAATAATAGATATCTACGGCTAAGCCCTATGCTACCACACTATGACTCATGCCAGACAACACTCCTACCCAAGTAACTTTCTACTCTAATGTGCATCCTCTATATCCACCTAACTAAGGTCATGCCCTTGATAACCTGAATATGTGTCATGTCCTATCTAATTGTATCTCCCTAATACTTCTTTGGTCTACTTCTACCCCTCTTCATACCTACTACATCAACCTCTCACACCTCCTTAATGAGGCATCTGAACCTTACCATATGACATGTATAAACCATCTCAATATCTCTTTCCTCATCTCATCCATCACGAAGGCCACTCCTACTATGACCATACATCCATCTTAAAATCCTCATTTCTATGACATACATCTTCTGAATATGAGAGGTTTTGACTGGAAAACACTCTACCCCAAACAAAAACATTGGTCTAACCATCACTATAAAAATTACCTTTAAGTTTCAAGGGTATTTTCTTATCACACTACACTCTGGAGGCAAGCCTCCATTTCGCCCATGTTACACCAATATGATGAGCGACATCACTATTGATGTCCGTACTACATTGGATAATAGAACCAAGATATCTTAAACTACCACTCTTTGGAGTGCTTGTGTGTCCAACGGTACTTTCACACCCTCCTTCTGTATTTGTAATTTGCACTTCAAATAATCCATTTTGGTTGTGCTCAACTTAAACTCTTTAGCTTCTAGGGATTGGATTTACACCTCCAACCTATCATTTACTTTGTCATGCATCTCATTAGTCAGTACTATGTTATTTATAAACAACATACACCAAGAAACTTCATCGTAGATGCACGGTGTTATTACATCCATCATAAGGGAAATGAGGAAATAGACTAAGAATTGCTCCTTAATGCTGACACATTTCCATTAAAAAATGCTCTCTGTCTCCTTCTACCATTTTAACCAACATTTTTGCTCCATCATACATATACCTTGTTTCCCTAATGTAAGCCACCAATACACCTCTAGAATCTAAGTTCTTCTAATAAAAATTTTTTTGGCCTTCACAATGTTAATAACACCAAATTCAAATATCGCTTCATTTCTTGATACTTCTCTATCAATCTTCTCATAGAAGGATGGCTTCCATAGTAAATCTCTTTGGAATGAATCTAAACTGGTTTTCAAAAATGGATGCACCCCTCAACATCCCTATCTCAACCACTCACACCCAAACTTTTATAGTTTGACTTAATAACCTGATACCCCTATAGTTGTTACAATTTTGGATGTCATCCTTATTATTTTACAACAGAATCATTGTACTCTACTTCCATTCTTCTACCATAATAAAATAATATTGAATAACCTAGTCAACTACTCCATACCTTGCCTGCCTGAGCTCTTCCAAAACTCCATCAAGATATTATTAGGTTCAATCGCTAGCCCTTGAACATCTTACTAGTAACCCATGCCACTTACTCAATAATAATATAGCCATAACACCCAAAATCCCTATGTCTGTTAAAGTTCTCCAAATCCCCCAGTTTAATAGCTTACTAACTTCTCCGTTCAATTGTCTGTGAAAGTAGGCTTGCCATCTTTTCTTGATAAGTATCTCATCCACCAAAACCTTTTCATCTTTATACTTGATGTACTTCACTTGATCCAGGTATCGAGCCTTTCTTCCCTGCATCTTCGCAAGCCTGTAAAGTTTTTTATCACCAACTTTAGTGCCTAGTGTCATATAGAGTCTTTCTAAGAATGTCATCTTAGATTCAGTGACAGCTAACTTAGTTGTTGTCCTAGCTACCTTATAGATCTCTGTATTCTTCCTTCTTATTTGATGTAACTTTATAAATTCAGATATTTTATTATGGTATCATTTATAACGATAGAATGGGTCACTATAAGATATTTGGACAAAATACTTTATGGCTTATTATTTGAGCTAATGGTGTCGAAAGTGAAAAATCATGAATAAAGATGATCTTCTAAGTATCATTTTATACTCATGGAATCAAAGACAATATTCTCCAAAACCCTTGGCCAAGGGGAAAACCCTCAAATCTTAAATGCGCAGTGACATAAATTCTCAATCATGTATCTTTCCATCTTTTGATGAGATAAGATCACCCTTAAGAAATCTCGATCATTATCCAACACTTATGGGGAAAACAACTCTATGTTGGGGACTCTCGGTCTAGACAATGTAGCTCCCAAATATCGAACTACCAATGGTAAACCAATACCATAAAACTTTTAGAAACAATAAAAAAGAATACTTGGCACTACTGCCATGGTCATAAAATGGATTTAAGAATATCTAACTTGGGACACAATATCTAGGTGAGATGACATACTATGTCACCTCATTAATGAGTCACCAACTCACACCTATGCATAAAATTTTCATCTAAAATTGAGAATTTAAGGATACTTCATACACACCCACGGGGAAGACTCAACCATGAGGAACCCTCAAATAATTGTGAATAAAAAGATAGAATTTCTCTCTTGATGATACACTGTAAAATATTCAAAAGCATCAAAACTTAGCAGAACAACCATAAATACAAATAGGGATCCTTCCTTGACCATACAGTATTAATAAATAAACTTAAAATATTTTATGGTCAGTTTAGCAACTCGACACTTACTATATTGGCTTTAAATCACTTGAGAAAACTATTTGATGGAACATTCTTAAGGAATAACCCTTTGGGGATACTTATAGAAAAGCTAATCACTGCCACATAACAACAAACAATCTCTCGAGAAAACATGCTTAGTAAAGTGTAAAAGTTATCAAAGTTTGAGTATTCTAATCATGAAAGAAATATAATAAAATGCTATTGTAGACAATTTTAGTAAGATAAAAGTACATAAATACATAAAAGGCATCGAGGTCACACATCAAAGCATCAAAGAAATACCTTCTTTCTTAGTCCTAGAATATGTTACAAAGTAAACAAACTATAAGATCTAGAAATGGACTCAGTACAAAAATGATGTGTGAGAGTGGACCTTAGGGGTGCATAGGCTTAGGCTTGAAGACGAACCTTAAAACTCACTCAAGCAGTCTTATTTGCTGAGTGGATATCATTTAAAATAGTTACTGTACAACAAGTAGGGTCGAATATTGCCTTAACATGCTGATCCACAACTTGATTATCCTTAAACAACGGCACACAACTCACAAAAGATGATACTAGGTGTGTGAAGTTTGGGGAAATACTTAGGGGTCAAAGTCTTCAAGGACAAAAATAGGATCCTACATGATAAAAAAATGCCATGCATATTTTTATCCCCAAGAAATAACTAAAAACACCCCTCTATGAAGGCCTTTGTTGGAGAGAAAAACAGATCTTAGCAAAGAAAAGAAAGAGCAGAAAGCATTATAAAGTTTCATTGATCACTACCATATTTATACATAAGAACATAACTGAAAAAGATCAATAAAAGGAGTAAAATAAGCTACCATTATTTCTAATAATTATGACCTAAAGATAAGTAAAAGTAATAAAGCTGATTTTGCATGATTGCAGCCTCACTTAATAAATTTAAATCCTACTTTAAAATTGTACTTACAGCAGCTACTACAACTAATATATAGCTTTTAAGGCACTAATATTAACACTCCTCCTTGACTCAAGAGATGTAACACCAAGTCTTTCTCAGAGAAACTCGAATTTTGCTCTAAGTAGAGACTTAGTTGGCAATCTATTTAGAAGAAATACTGCGGTATTGGCAGCTTCAACCCAAAATTTATTTGGTATCCCTTTTTTATGGAGCAAATACCTTGTCATCTCCATTAACATCCTACTTTTCCTTTCCACTACTTTGTTTTGTTGAATAGTATATGATGTCATTAGCTGATGCTCGATTCCCTTTAAAGATAATGTTTTCTGAGGACCCCTTACATCAATGTGAACAAGTTGCAGCTTATTCTTTGGCCTCCATAATGAATTTTGAAAAGTAAGCCTTGTTTGCTTCCCATACTGACAAGCTTCACAAGTAGGTAGATTTTTCTTAAGGCTTAGGAGACCTTCTACTAGTTGATTTTCTTTCATAAATAGTATGGCATCATGATGATAATGTTCGAGTCTTTTGTTGCAAAACTCAAAATCATTTTCTAACCTGATAATTATTGCTTGCTCATTATCCAATAGATTCAAGGAAAAACTCCTTCCTCTTATCTTGACCTTGAACATCTCCTTATTATCAGAACCTTGATGAAAGATGCTTTTTATTCAAACAACACTTTGAAACCATTTTCAAGTAGCTGCCCAACACTTAAGAGGTTTTGGTCAAGATCAGGAACAAATAAAACATCAGTTATAAATTTCAAACCTGTAAGGCTTTGAATTATAATTGTTCCTTTGCGTTTTTCATTAAGATATTCTCCATTTCCAATTTTGACTTTGGAAATAACAGATCTATCTAGTTCTTTAAAGAGCTTTTGATCACTGGTTATATAATTTGTGCATCTGCTATCAATCAACTAATTTTTAGAAGTGTTTTTGCTAGTAAAACAAGTTGCTACAAATAATTGCTCTTCTTCATATTGATTTACAGCAGTCTTGGCTTCTTCTTGCTGCATTTATGACTTGCATATCCTTTCCACATGGCCCAGTTGACCAGATTTATTGCACTTAACATCTGATCTCTACCTACATTTCTGTTGAGAGTGATTTGTCTTTTTCTAATAAGGGTAGGGTGGATTACTTCATTCGTGATTGTTGTAATTATTGCCTTGCCTTTGCTTCTTGTTCTTTTTCTTTTCCTTGTATGACTTATTCTGTGATATAGCTTGAAAAGAACTTTTAACAAAACCTTCTTTTCTCATTATTCTCCTTTGCTCCCATGCCTGCAAAGCATTAACAAGTTCTGCGAAGGTAATGCTCGAGAGATCATTAGATTCTCTAAAAAAGAGATTGTGGCTTCATATTTTTTAGGAAGTGTGACAAGATCTTTTTGAACAATTCTTTAATTAGTAAATTCCTTATTAAACAATCTCACCTTGTTGGTATTCCTTTTCAAGATACTCCCAAATTTCTGTAGAGGCTTTGATTTGCATAATTCTGGTAAGAATTGAAGGAGATACCACAGAGAAAAGGCATTCTTTGGCTTTGGATTTCCTTATCTTTCTCTCCTTGTGATGTCTTATCTGATTCACTGTTGGATTATCTCCTAGAAGATTTACTTCATGGTCCTCTTTTACTGCTTCTCGTAGATCTAGTGCTTCAAGATGAACCATCATTCTAATTACCGAAGCTTGATAATTCTCACTATTAAAGATGGGTGAAATTAGAAAACTTGTTTTAGAATTCATTTTCTATAAACTATTTAAGATAACAGTTTAAAGAATAGTTATATATAAAGAACTTGTGTTTTTTATTCACTCTCTTCTCACAGGTCTCTCAAGATGGCAATGATCTGATACAATCTATTAGAGAGAAAAATAGATATTAACAAAGAAAAGAAAGAGCAGAAAGCATTATAAAGTTTCATTGATCACTGCCATATTTATACATAAGAACATAACTGGAAAAACTCAATAAAAGGAGTAAAATAAGCTACCGTTATTTCTAGTAATTATGACCTAAAGATAAGCAAAAGTAATAAAGCTGATTTTGCATGATTGCAGTCTCATTTAATAAATTTAAATTCTACTTTAAATCTATATTTACAGCAGGTGGTGCAACTAATCTATAACTTTTGAGGCACTAATCTTAATAGCCTCCCCCAACTTGGGTAGCCTCCTTAATTGCAGTCAAGGGCTAACCAAAGCCAAGAGGTACTCCTTTGAAGCTTTATGTACCTTGGATGCCACTAGAGGATCAAAGGGATACTTTGGTAAACCAACCAATACTTAGTCCTAAATCTACCAAAGAGTGGATAGTCGCTTATCACCCCTATTTCCCTCAGTTTTATATTTTATTTTTACCTTATCCACATTATAAACCTCACTGGCACTACTATAGTTTTTACACTAGGATAAAATATAAGGATAAGGAATAAATATGTATTCAAACCAGTGGAGCGCATCCTAGTTTTACCCTTTTATTTTACTCATGACTATGTCTCTCTCATTTCCTTGTGCCTCGAGCTCAAAGGATCATTGAGCAAGGAGTTATGTTAAAGTAAGACAGTCTCCCATAATGGACATTTTTCTCAAGAATGGAGTGCCTCTAAAAGAATACTTCTTTCTTTTTTAAGAACCTCTGCCTAAAAAATACTAGCCTAAACTAAACAACAAAAACTATTTGTCAAAGAAAAGGAGAATGCCAGTAAAAAGTTGAAGAAAGGACAAACCACTCACCCTAGAAGTAGTGTAGATGCAATCATTGATCAAGAATTTCATTTTGGTCATGTCTATTTCATTAGAGTCTCTCAGAAAAACCATAAAATTTAAATACTCAACTATGCTCACTAGTCTTGATATCAAGCTAACTGCATCAATAATCTTTAGAAAAGCCAATCGATATTGAGTTACGTCCTATTTTAAGTTGGGGTTAAGTTGAGGAGAAACATGTACTATGAATAGACAAACTCTTGATGGTGGTAAGGCATGAGGTTTTAGATCTTGGGAAGACTGGGGTCTATGCCATAGGTCAAGAGATGATAATTTATCTCTCCCAGTAGTAAGAGAAGATTTCATGATAGTAGGCATTCTAATGCCTTGAGCAATGTGCCTTAATCTTCCAATAACTTTAAGTGCTTCAAATAAGTGGGTAGCCTCAAAGTTAGACTCTATAAGTCTCCCCTATTTTATTAGTATTTTTGTGAAGATTAACTACATTAATGATAGACCTCCTAATAGAAGGACTCACTCTCTCTATCTTATCTAAAATGGTGGGTATAGGAATAACATCACAGAAAAGGATAATTGCAGCTCCTAAGAGGGATTACAACCCATCACAAGGGTCTCAGCCAACCAAATTACCTAAACATAGAAAAGGCCTCAAGATAAAAGTGATAGAGAACGATTATGAGCAGCGAATAAATACAAATTTTTGATAGTTATACCATTGTGATTTTTGTTTTTCCAACCAAAATGGTTGAAAAAATAAGCGCACAAACACTTGTCAACTATAGATGCCCCTAGAAACTTCTCAAACCATAGGTGGAGTTTATGTACTAAGTTGATAAAGTGCATCACAAAGAAAAGAATCCATAATGGGGTTGCAATGAGATAGTTGACAACTAGTAGTAAACATAAAGAAAAATTCTTGAAGCAGAAAGGAGACAATTTAAGTTACTTAGAGTTCCAAGTCATATGATGGATATTTTTTTTATAAATCAAGAGGGGCCAGCATAATAAATTGATTATCCTAAACTCAATTTTAAGAATCATCAAAATTATAAAGAGACGTCCTATCATAACCATTGTATTATCCCTCCATGGACCAAATGAGGAGAGTAAACAAGAAGTAGTTTGTTAAATAAAATTCTTTGCCTGAGAGTTAGCCATCACTTAGAAATATGAAATAATTACTCATACAACTAGGCCAAGTGTAAGACCCTGCAAAATCCTCTCGTAGTTTGAGCCTTAGAGCGTGTTCTGTAAAGTGTTAATCCGACCCTAAAAGGTTGAGAAGTGTCTTCCCAAGTGAGAAGTATTTTGAACCGTGTACAATTTCCCAAATATCAAATTTTTGTCATGTATAGCATCAAATAAGCTTTCCGTCGATACCAAATTTGCCTAAATTCGATACTCAAACAAAGAGTTAGAGCTATTTTAGTGAGACAGTGTGCCACCTGGCACTTTAGCACGTTGCAAATCTAGACAAAATGGCTATCATCAAAATTTAGTGAGCCTCTGCTATTATGGCATATCTCGCCAAGGATTAATTTTAGAATTGTCAACTTCCAATGCACCAACATGTTCCACCGCGTCGTGGTTCCTTTCCAATTTAGAATCAAGGTGTCAACGCAATTTCCACCGCATCGCGCCATCAAGCAGTTTCTCGATTGTCCAATTTCCAGTAAGCTAGCGCGATTATGGCGCGTCGCACCAACATGTAAAATTGGGATTTTTTAGTTTAATTACAAGGGCAAAAATGGTCTTTTCCCACCCCTATATATACTCCTTAACACAGGATTAGACCTTATTTTAACCTAAAAATACTAGTTTTCTCTCAAAGTTGTTCAAGAACAAGGGCTAGGGTTTCTATAAAATCAAAACCCTTCTTTCTTCTTCAAGAGAAATCAAGAAATCAAGAATCTCCCCAAGAGCTTTCAATAAAGAGTTTCTCTAAGGTATGTAGATGTTGATTCTTGGGTCCCTTTCATCCAAGAAGCTCAATAACCCTTTTCTAAATTTCAAAGATCTTATGTTTATGAGTTTTCATGATTCATGTGAATTGAAATTGATGTTCATGATATTATTGAGTTTTGATTCATGTTTGTTTACAAGGTTTTCAAGCTTTGACCCTAGTATATGATATTTATGTGATGTTCATGATAAATCCTCTTAAAGTTACTTGTTAAGTGATGTGTCCATGTCAATTAAGTGAAGAAATTATTGAATAAGCATGTACCCCATATGTTTGATAAAATGCTTATGTGAAGGAATTAGAGCCATTATAGCATGTTGACTAGAAATCCCCAATTGTGTGTAAGCCCATGCATGCCAAGTGTTTGTTGAAAAGCCTTAGTGAATGAATTATGGAATGATAGAATGAAATTCCCCAATTATGTGCTCTTCGACACATGCTAATACTTTAATAGATGCTAAGTGTTTGATGCAAGATCTTGTTGAATGGAGTATGAGCCAATAACATGTTTCCCTATACTATCACATGTTTATGATTTCTAAATACTTGAAGAGATGCTTTAGTGATTATGATGGTGAATGAATGTCCATAGTATTGATTATTCAAGAATGGTTATGTTTTACTTTTATGTTATCGAGTCTTGAGGGTACTTATACCCGATAATTTAGCTGCTGTCTAGAGCCCATGTCAATTTTCATGATAATTCTAGTGGAGCCATGATTCTCAGAACTCAGTAAGTTATAGAACTCTGTATTCTCAAAAAGATACAGAACTTAAGAAATCTCAGTAATCTTTGTAATCATCATAATCTCAGTATCGCTAGTAATGTAGCCTTGGTTTTGTACCCAGCTCAGATCTAATAGTATTCAAGTGTTTAGTTCTAACCTCTATGGTAATTGAGTACTCTATTCAAAGATCATTGTCATTCAGTTAGATAATGAGATTCATTAGTATCCCGTCAGATATGCTCGATCTCAGTCTCAGATTTAGTTGAGTATTCTTATTATCAAATCTAGAGATCACCCATCAAATAGGATTGATCTCAGTCTCAGATTCAATTGAGTATTCTTGATATCAGATCCCGAGATCACCTATCAGATAGGCTTGATCTCCATCTTAGATTTAGTTGAGTATTCTTGTTATTAGATCTAGAGATCACCCATCAAATAGGCTTGTTCTCAGTCTCTAATTCAGTTGAATATTCTTTTTATCAGATCTAGAGATCATCCATCAGATAGGCTTGATCTCAGTCTCAAATTCAATTGAGTATTCTTGATATCAGATCCTGAGATCGCCCGTTAGATAGGCTTGATCTTAGTCTCAGATTCAGTTGAGTATTCTTGTTGTCAAATTCGGACATGATTATTTCTTATCATTGTTAGTAGATTCCAAAATCATTCACTAGAGAGGTTTGATCTCCGATGCAGTCAGTCGAGAGTGGAAAAATTCAAAATTCAGTCAATAACGTAAGTATATTTAGTCAATGAGCTTCAGTATCCTCAAATTCTGAGATCACTCACTAGATAAGATTGATCTCAACTCCATTACTTAGTTATCAGTATCAGATGATTCAATTTTTTGGTATCTTAGGAATTAGTAGTAAGTTCAGAGGACAATAAAGCAGTATTCAAGTTTCAGTATTTTGATTCACGATGTTTCAGTTATGGTTTGTGCATTCATGCATGTGTTCTCTTTCAGTACTCTTATGATTATCCAGTTAAGTAATTTTTGATGCATAAGCCCTTACATTTAGCCTTACCTTATATTCATACTCGGTACATACCCATACTGGTGCAATTACACTATGGTGTTTTATTTGATAGCATAGGTTCAGAGGCAAGAGATCTAGAGTACCCTTATCAGCACAGTCTGAGTCGGCAGCAGTAGGCATAGCAGTGAGTCCTCTTCAGTCGAGGATGATCCTTATTTTTATCTTTATCATACGTTACTTAGTTTATTTTTAGTAGACAGAGTTAGTTGGGGACATGTCCTATCAACTCCACAATTCAGACAATTTAGAGGCTTTTCGGACAGATGTATCAGTGTTTAGCTTTCAATTTTGAGTATTTTTAGATGTTTTGAACCTTATGACCAGTTTTCACATTTATTATCTATATATTATGTAGTTTCCAGGTAAAGATATCAGTACGGGATTAGCTTGTGGTCCTTTAGGATTATGAGCACGTGTGACATTTCGGTTCCAAAAAAATTGGGTCGTTACACCAAACTGAACAAGGCACACCTCCAAAGTATTGCAACAAGAAGTAATAAATTTATCTACCCAATTTTCAATACCCATATTTAATGGATAGGTATAAGAAAAGGTCCAATTAGTGCAAGATAGGTGATGCTCCTTAAGTGAATGAGAAGCTTCAACTTATAATTGCCAGAAATCTAGCCACGGTCTATCTAGATGTAGCTAGGTCAATCTATTTTATAAGGAAACCCAGTTCACTCACTATCACATCCTCCTTTATCGACCCTTTTCTATTTAAGGATCTAAAGTCTTTGACAAAGGAGCAAGAACCAAGTAAGATATAATTAATAAATAGCTTTGAAAGTTTTGACCCTTTGTCCTTAACATCAATAGCACTGCTAGACATGATGGAGTAAGATAGGGAATGATTGCAAATGACTCGTGAGAATATTTATGGGATAAATAGAAATCTTGATACATTAGAATGACAAAGCTCATTATGTTTATGAAAGCAAGCATCCAACCGTAAAAGGTGCCTCAAGAAGAACATATTTTTTTGGTCATCCATGCATTTAAAGGTCGATTCATGATGCAATGCGATGTTTTGTGGGGGTGTTAAGGAAAAAATCCTATGTTCATTTTTCATCTCTCAAAAACCACATAATATAATATCCCAAAAGAAAAGTGACTATTTTTATGGGGAGAAATCAGTACAAGGAGACATGATTGGATTTGAGTAAGCAACTTAAAGTAAGTGAGCATCCCAAATAACACTATGATTATGAAAGGACATTCTCAGAGAATCCATATTACAACCCACGACTAGGCCCTAAATGTAAAGGCACTCAAAACTAATTAAGGCCCAAAAGAACCTCTTAGCATTCATCCTGAGTATTCAATCAAAGTTTGCAGAAGTAAACACTAATAAAAAAATATAACAATCTATACATAACCATCAAACCATTTCAATAGTTTTAAAAGAAAATACTAGAATACTAAACTTTCTATCCAACATCAACACTAGTCTACAAAGCCTTAAAACATATGGAACTATCTAAATCAGGACACGACATTAATAATACTATGAATAAAAATAACTAGAGAGTCTAAATGAAATATACCTTCCGAATAATGGGGGCACACCAAATCTAAACCTTTTCAGATAATCTAATGATCCATAAAACTGGGAGAAGGTTCATCCATACCTACATCATGAAATAATGTAGTGCTCAGGGATGGTCAATACATTTAATGTATTGGTATGTATAACCAAGAAAGTGATAATATGAAACACCCTAGGTTTTGACCCTTAAAAAATATCTTAGTGTTTGGCTTCTGACATAATACAACTTGGGGTACTTATCGTATAATGTGGTACAACTTTGTTAGTCTTTGTCATATGGTAACCAGTGTAGGTTGGATTCTATCCAAGGTACAGTTGGTTCATATTAGTCATATCTTAGGGTACAAGTGGTATGTTGCCAATCATATGTTACCTTATGTTTAACCTAGAGGATTCTCTTCTTCATAAGGTATGATTTTAGGGTACTGGTTATATAGTTGGGTATGGTTTGACCATGGTGGTCATATGTTAGACAGTGTTGGGGTCCATGGGGATGCCTAGGGTATGAGATAGAGGTACCACTCATACTCTAGGGTACTATTTGGGAGAGGGTAGTTGTACCTTTCTGTAGGAATCTTATGCAGTTTAAATTGGTGGTAATCTAGACACTACCCCTATTAACCTCTTAATTACCCACGACTTATAACTCTCTTAGGACATCATTTACCCTATTATTCTAATCTTAAGCACTAAGAACACTCTCTTAAATTCTCTGAAGGCTCTTGGGTTAAAGAAGGATAGGGTTTCATCAATAGGATTAATTTGGGTCTTTTAAAGAGTGGTTTCTCTCTGTCTTTCTTAAAATCTAAGGCATATTACTCCTCCCACATTTTTATTTCAACTAAAGGAATAATTTAAAGTATGGGTTTCATGGCATAATTATTGTATGGTATTGGATTTTTAAATATATGTTGGGGGTTTTGGTTATAATGGTTGTTTATGGTTTTCCCAGGTGGTTTAAACATTTGGTTTCACGGGAATGGTTAATTGGTACTTGGTTTTTGGTTTTGGAAACTATATTCCCCCAAAGTGTTTGTTTAAATGCCTATGAGAATGCTTTTGTTACATAGTGGGACTTTTAATGAAACTATTGCATATTGTAACTAGGTAATGGAACTTAAACCGGATTGGGTTGTGTTAATGTAATACTCTATACTTTTCCTAGCTTAAAGTTTTTCTTAAAATGTCAAGAAATATCTGCCAAAATGAAGAATATTTATTTCATGTGAAATTTTTCATATTTAGACCTCCCATTGTGTGGGAAATTGAATAAGCTTTCCATCGATACAAAATTCTCCCAATTTCGATACTCGGTTGAGGAGTTAGAGCATTTTTAAGTTGACAGTGTGCCACCTGGGCACATGACGCGTCGTTGAGGTGGGTAAAATGATTATTTTCAAATTTTAGTGGCCCTCTGAGATAGCCACGTATTGTGGAGAAGCCTAAATTCCTAATTGTCCCATTCCAGTAGACCGACGCGATATTGGCGCATCACGGAGAGGGCCAATTTCTGATTTTTTGATTTCTAGTAGCCCGATGTGATATTAGTGCATCACGCCAGTGGCCAAAATGGCATTCCAAAGTGGAACCGCAATGATCGCACATCGTGGAGTCCGGCCAATTTCCAATTGTCCTATTTCCAGTGAGCTACCGAGATTGTGGGGCGTCGTGGTGGCCAACAAAATCAGAAAATGTTACTCTTTTCCAGTTCTATTTAGAAGTTTAAAAGGGTATTTTGGTCAATTACCAAGCCTTCAGTCCATCTAAAGCACAAGATTAATCATATTCAAATCACTTTGTGCTTATTATTCATCATTCTCTTCAAAAGCAAAACCCTAGAGCTCTAAAACCTCTTCTCTAAAAAATCAAAATCCTTCATTTAGTCTCCAAGAAAGCTTAAGATTGAGGATTCTCAAGGCATAATAATCAAGAATCCATCTCCAAAAACTCAATTAGGAATTAATAACTCAAGTTTCTTCATCTAATCATCAATCAAGGTATGTGGGGCTTATGAACATAGATTTTCTTTCATCCTTGTGCCCAAAACCAAGTTTATTTACAAATCCATATTATTTTAAATGAATATTTATGAGATTTGAATTAGGGTTCATACCCATTATTGCTCTTTGCAAGATTTTGAGATTTCAAGTATTTTAGAAGATGAATTACATGTCTATTTTCATATTTTCATGCTTATTGTAGTAAATTATAGATTTTGAGACGAATTATCATTATTTTCATTATCAAGCATGATTATTATGATGTTTTGACATGAGTTTGATATATGGGTTATTAAGACCCAAGTTAATATGTTGAGATTTTGAGAAAGATGATACTTTAAGCACCCTATGAGATAATTATTTCAAATTTATAGTAAAGTTTTTATCTTTTGATCCTCAGATAAGTTTTGGAATCTACTTTACAGATTTATTACAGATTACAGAAAGCAAAATAGCTTATTTATAGATTGATTTAGATAAATACATTACTGGTTTCATAATAAAGCCTTATGCTAGTTTTAAAGTGGATTTACAACAAGATGAGTATAGTAAATAAAAAGGGAGTAGTATTTAGCACTGATTTGGGTATGATTCTATGGTCTCATACCCTAGAACTACATTCCACCATAGATTTGAGATTAAAGGGCTCATAGTGGGCTGAGATAGTGATCACTTAAGCTGAAGTTATACTCCCTGTAAAGAGTATAACACCTCTCCCCAATACGAGGTTTCTTCCTTATGAGGATGAGACGTTGGACTCCATGTAGGTCGCATGGTTTATGTCGGTTAAGAGAACCTACCCTGCATAATAGTTTTTACCTAATAGTGAAGCATAATAGAAAAGATTACAGAAAAGCTTTTAGAAAACTAAGTGTAAAGGCTCACAAATTTTACTCAGATTATGCTTTATAGAAAGATAAGAGTTACATACTTCAGCTTTTAGATTTTAGATTTTAGAAGTAAGCTCTTTCTACACTTAGATAGTATGATTTACAAATAGAATATGAGTATAGCTTTCAAAACTAAATGTTATGATTTACTAGATTTATAAAGTATGATTGGTTATTTCAGATATTCCAACTTATGTGAGTCATTTACATTTAGCATGGATTGTTTTATAAATTATGATGATGAGATGATGTCTTACTTATGCATTTCACCCCTATATACTCAGTACATCCTCAAAGTACTGATCTAAATATATGTCTATGTGTTGCATTGTCTCATAATGTAGGTTCAGGTGCTTAGTATCAGTAGCGTGGGTAGTCCAAGCATCTCTATCTACATCCTACGGTTTGTGAGTCCTCATAGTTCAGGGACTTGTTCACTCAGATTTTGCAACTTATTAGTTTACATAATTTAGAATTCTTTTCAGACAGTTCAAGTTACCTAGGGGTTTGCCCCAGTGACTCTTTAGATATTAGTAGTAGAGGCTTGTCAGATGACTAGTTGTTATTCAGATGATTCATTATTGATGTTTTGTGCATAATATTCAGATTATTCTTAGTTATTTCAGACAGTTTCCATATTTAGTATGACTTTCATGTCTATATCACCATGATTATGATATTATATCTAGTAGAAGGAAGACAGGGTTAGCTTAAGTCTACTCATAGTCTTGAGCACAGTGTGACATTTCGGGATTAGATTTTGGGCTGTTAAATACTTGGTATCAGAGCCTAGGGTTTTTAAGAGTCCTAGAGAGTCAGAAAAGCCGTGTTACATAGAGTCTTGGTCATGGGTGTAAAGCATGCCATATTTATAAACAAGAGGCTACGGAACATTCTTAGGAAATTATCTCTTACTTTAATAATCTATCGTGCTTACAGTATCTCTATTTTCTTTTAACTCACGCTCTTACGTGATAGTTTAATATGCCTCCTCCACTAGCTAATGCCCACAAAAATGATAACCTGCCTCCCCAGCCTACAGATTCCTTGAATGAGAATGTATCCCATGCTGAGTTTAAGGCTGCCTTTCAGGCGTTGGCCCAAGCTGTGACTGCTAATGTTCAGGGCAACCATAATAATCAGGCTGTAGTCCCACTTCAGTAGAATGGGGATTTAGCAGCAGCTAGAGTCAAAGACTTCATGTGGATGAACTCGCTAGAGTTTTTTAGGTCAAAGATAGGTGAGGACCCACTTTATTTAGATAAGGTGAAGAAGATCACCCTGATTATGCATATTTCTAAGGAGGAAAGAGTAGATTTAGCATCCTATAGGTTGAAGGATATAGTGTATAATTAGGTAGTGATGTGGAAGAATAGTAAAGGTAAGAATGTTGTTCCTATGAGTTGGCAGGTATTTCAGAATGCTTTCTAGACAGGTTCTTCCTACATGAGATGAGGGAATATAAGATAAAAGAGTTTATGAATTGGAGGCAGGGATGATGATAGTGAAGGAGTAATGCCTTAAGTTCAATCAGTTGTCTAAGTATGCCCCTGATATGATGGCTGATCCTAGGGCTAGTATGAGTAAGTTTTTTACTAGAGTGTCTAGTTTGGTAGTCAAGGAGTGTAGGACTGCCATGCTCATTGGAGACATGGATCTTACGAGATTGAAGATGCAACTCAGTAGATTAAGTCAGAGAAGTTGAAGGGGACAGATAGAAATAATAAGAGGGCTAGAATAAGACATTTTGAGTATGGTAAGAATAGGTCTTAGGGAGGAAATCATTTGCAATTTTAGAATTACTTATCTATGCTAGAACCATCTTTTGCTAGTGCTCCCATTCCCAGATGTAGATAGAAGCAGTGGAGTAAGTATTCTATGTTCAGATATCAGAATAGTATCAGTGGAAGACCTTGTTATCCTCCTTGTGCTAAGTATGGTAGGAATCACCCCGGTGAGTGTTTGGCTAGACAGAAGGGTTATTTTGGTTATGGTAAGTTGGGTCATAGAATTAAAAAGTTCCTATATACTAAGCAGGTAAATAGAGATGATCGTCCCCAGACTCAGACTACTAGTGCACCAGCTTCTTAGGTCGCGCAGTCCCTCCTCAAGGCACATTATCCCATACCGGTGACGGTCAGTGCTAAAATTAATTTTATGCGTTACCATCCCATCAGAAGAAAGAGGATTCACCAGATATTATTACTGGTATGCTTCATTTATTTTATCTTGATGTTTATGTATTGTGAGACCCTAGGCCAAGTTTCTCTTATATGACCTTGTTAGTTGCAGTAAATTTTATGATAAGTTCTGAAAAGATTCCTGAGCCTTTCTTGGTGTCTACCCCAGTAGGTGAGTCGGTTATTGATAAATAGATCTATAGAAAATGTCCTATCACTGTCCTTCATAATGTCATGTTAGCAAACTAATAGAGTTAGATATAGTGGACTTTGATCTTATTCTTAGTATGTATTGGCTCTATTCTTGTTATGCCTCTATAGATTGTCGCACCCGAGTGGTGAAGTTTCAATTTCCAGATGAGCCAGGCTTTGAGTGGTCAGGTAGTTCAGTGTCTCCTAAAAGTCATTTCATATTTTATCTTAAATCCAGAAAGTTGATCTCCCAAGGGTGTATCTATCATCTTGTTCGAGTTAAAGAAACTAAGTATTCGGTATTGACCTTCTTCCAGATACTTAGCCTATTTTTATACCTCTAGATTGTATGGCTCTCATCGATCTTAAAGATTTGAAAGAGCTTTTTATAAGGCTTAGTGTTTCTCCATAGGGTGCTTCCTTCCTATTCGTGTGAAAGAAAGATGGTTCTTTATGTATGTGCATTGACTATCATCGGTTGAATAAAGTTATAGTAAAAAACAAATGCCCTCTTCCTAGAATTGATGACTTATTTGATCAACTCCATGGTGCCAATTATTTCTCAAAGATAGACCTTAGATCCAACTATCATCAGCTTAAAGTAAGGGAATGTGACATTTCAAAGTAAACTTTTAGAACCCGTTATGGTCATTTTGAGTTTCTAGTCATGTCCTTCGGACTAAAAAATACCCCAGCAGCCTTCATAGACTTGATGAACAGAGTATTCAAATAGTATCTAGACATGTTTGTCAGATTCTTTATCGATGATATTCTTGTCTATTTTAGTAGTAACGATGATCATGCAGACCATCTTAGAATTGTGTTACAGACCCTTAGAGATCCCCAGTTGTTCACTAAGTTTAGCAAGTGTGAATTTTGTCTAAGGTCTGTAGCTTCCCTTGGTCATATCATTTCCAGTGAAGGTATTAGAGTTGATACCTAAAAGACAAAAGTCGTAAGGAATTGGCCTAGACCTATTTCCCTGTCAAACATTAGGAGTTTCTTAGGTGTAGCTGGTTATTACAGATGTTCCATTGAGGGTTTCTCGTCTATTGTATCTCCTATGTCTAGATTGACCCAAATGAAAGTTAAGTTTCAGTGGTCAGATTCCTATGAGAAAAGTTTTGAGGAGTTGAAGACTCGACTCACTTAGGCACTAGTTTTAGCATTGCCTGATAGTACAAATGGTTTTGTGGTTTATTATGATGCCTTCAGAGTTAGTTTGGGTTATGTTTTGATGCAGAGAGGTAAGGTCATAGTCTATGCCTCTAGAAAGCTTAAGCCCTATGAAAATAATTGCCCAACCCATGATCTTGAGTCAGCTGCTATTTTGTTTTCTTTGAAAAATTGGAGACATTATTTGTATGGTGTGCATGTTTATGTGTTCACGAATCACAAAAGCTTATAGTATGCATTTACTCAGAGGAAGTTTAACCTCTATCAAAGAAGGTGGTTATAATTATTGAAAGATTATAATATAAGTGTGTTGTATCATCCGTGCAAGGCCAATGTAGTGACAGACACCCTTAGTAGATTATCTATGGGCAGTGTTGCTCATGTGTAGGATAATAAGAAGGAGTTGGTTTGGAAAGTGCATCGATTATCTAGATTGGGTTTTTAATTGGTGGATTCAGCTGAAGGGAATGTTTGGGTTCAGAGTAGTTTCGAATCTTCCCTAGTTTCGTAAGTGAAAGAGAAGCAAGATAAGGATCCTAGTTTTGTCAGACTAAAGGAGTCAGTTAAAGACCAAAAAGTAGAGGTTTTCTCCCAAGGGGAGATGGCATTTTGAGATACTAGAGTAGGTTGTGTATGCCATGTGTTGAGGATTTAAGGTAGCAGATTTTGGTAGAAGTGCATAGTGCACGTTATTTTATCTATTCAGGGGCCACCAAGATGTACCGCGACTTGCAGGAAATATATTGGTGGAGTGGTATGAAAATAGATTTAGTAGAGTTCTTAGCTAAGTGTGCAACTTATCAATAGGTTAAAGTAGAGCACCGCAGATCTGGTGGTGCATTGCAAGAGTTTGGCATCCCCACTTGGAAGTGGGAAGAGGTGAATATGGATGTTGTGAACGGTTTACCCCATTCGCTTCATCAGCATGACTCAATTTGGGTATTTGTATACAGATTGACTAAGTCAGCATATTTCTTGCTATTTCACACGTCTTACATGGCTGAAGATTATGTTAAGTTGTATATTCGAGAGATAGTCTGATTGCATGGAGGTTCTTTGTCCATTATCTCAGATAGGGGTACTCAGTTTACCTCTCAGTTTTGGAGAGCCTTTTAGAAGGGTATTGGTACCCAAGTTCATCTTTGTTCAGCCTTTCATCCGCAGAAAGATGGTCAAGTAGAGAGGGCCATTCAGAATTTGGAGGATATGTTGAGGGCATGTGTTCTTGATGTCAAAGGTAGTTGGGATGATCATTTTCCATTGATTGAGTTCACTTATAATAACAGTTAATGCTAGTATTCAGATGGCTCCATTTGAGGCTCTTTATGGGCAGAGATATAGATCGCCAATTAGTTGGTTTGAAGTGAGTGAAGCCACTTTGATTGGGCCAAACATGGTATTTGAGTCCATGAATAAATTTCAGTTGATTAGAGAGAGATTGAAAGTAGCCTTGAGTCATCATAAATCTTATGCCTATATGAGAAGAAGAGATCTTGAGTTTGAGGTTGATGATCTTGTGTATTTACAAGTTTCACCTATGAAAGGGATGAAGAGATTTGGCAAGAAGGGGAAGCTTAGTCCCCGTTATGTAGGTCTCTTCCGTATTTTGAGTTGTGTTGGGAAGGTAGCGTATGAGCTTGAGCTATCCATAGATTTATCCTCAATCTATCCAGTTTTTCATGTGTCCTTGTTAAATAATTGCATGGATGATTCAGCTGTTGTATTCCTCTAGAAAGCATAGATATTCAGAATAGCCTTTCTTACGAAGAAGTAACAGTGGAGATTCTTGATCATCAGATTCATAGACTATGGAACAAAGAAGTTCCCTTGGTCAAAGTTCTGTGGCAAAACCAGTACATTGAGGGTGCTACTTGGGAAGCAGAAGCGACATGCATACAATGTATCTATATCTCTTATCCACAAACTCAGATTTAACCGAAGTTTATAGTTTTCCTTTATTAAGTTCTTTTCCAGTTTTACATTCAGCTATACAGTTATCTTCATGAGAATTCATGCACTCTCAGATAAGTTCAGTAGCTCATTTTAATTAAGATTTAGTTAGTCAATTTATTTCAGTTGTGCATGATAGCTTATAGCCTCATATTCCTCAGTATTTTTAGCTTATCTAGCCACATTCGAGGACGAATGTTCCCAAGGGGGAGATATTGTAATACCCCCCACTTTTCCTAGCTTAAAGTCATTCCTGTAATGATAAGAAATAGCTTCCAAAATGAATAATATTTAATTTGTATGGAGTTTTCTAGTTTTAGACCTACCATTGTGTGAGAAATTGAATAAGCTTTCCATCGATACCAAATTCGCCTAATTCTGATACTCGGTTGAGGATTTAGAGCCTTTTTAAGTTGACAGTGTGACACTTGGGCACATGGCGCATTGCGGATGTGGGTAAAATAATGATTGTCAAATTATAGTGGCCCTCTGCAATAGTCACGCATCGCGGAGAAGCCCAAATTCCTAATTCTCCCATTCCAGTAGACCGACGCGATATTGGCGCATCACAAAGAGGGCAATTTCCCAGTTGTCAATTTCCAATAGCCTGACATGATATTGGCACGTCACACCACTGGATAAAATGGCATTCCAAAGGGGCACCGCAATGGTGGCGATTGCAGAGTCAGCCCAGTTCCCAATTGTCCTATTTCTAGTGAGCCACCGCGATTATGGCGCGTCCGGGTGGCCAACCAAATCAAAAAGTATTTCTCTTTTCTAGTTTCGTTTAGAAGTTTAAAAAGTGTATTTTGGTCAATTCTCAAGCCACCAATTCGTCCAAAACACAAGATTAATCATATTCATAGCACTTTGTGCTCATTATTCATCATTCTCTTCAAAGGCATAACCCTAGAGCTCTAAAACCTCTTCCCCAAGAAATCAAAATCCTCCATTAATTATCCAAGAAAGCTTAAGATTGAGTATTCCTAAGGAAAAATAATCAAGAATCCATCTCCAAGAACATAATTAAGAATTAATAATTCAAGTTTCTTCATCTAATCATCAATCAAGGTATGTGGGGTTTATGAACAAGGATCTTTTTCATCCTTGTGACCAAAACCAAGTTTATTTACAAATTCATAATATTTGAAATGAATATTTATATGATTTTAATTTGGGTTCATACCCATTATTGCTCTTTGCAAGATTTTGAGATTTCAAGTGTCTTGGAAGATGAATTGCATGTCTATTTTAGATTTTCATGCCTATAGTAGTAAATTACAAATTTTGGGATGAATTATCATTGTTTTCATTGTAATGCATGATTATTATGATGTTTTGACATTAGTTTGATACATGGGTTATTTAGCCCCAAGTTTATATGTTGAGATTTTGATAAAGATGATGATTTAAGCATCCTATGAGTTGATTATTTCAGATTTATAATAAAATTTTGATCTTTTGATCCCCAAATAAGTTTTAGAATCTACTTTATAGATTTATTATAGATTATAGAAATTAAAACAACTTTATTTATATATTAATTCAGATAAATGCATAACTGGTTTCATAATAAATCCTTATGCTAGTTTTAAAGTAGATTTCCAACAAGATGAGCATAGCAAATAAAAAGCGAGTAGTATTTAGCACTGAGTTGGGTATGATTCCAAGGACTCATACCCTAAAACTATGTGCCACCTTAGATTTAAGGTCAAAGGACCCATAGTGAGCTGAGATAGTGATCACTTAAGCTGTTATTCTCCCTGGAAAGAGTATGACACCTCTCCCCAACATAAGATTTCTTTATTAGGAGGACAATATGTTGGGATCCATGTAGCTCACATGATTTATGTTAGTTAAGAGAACCACCATTGCAGAACAGTTTTTCCTTAATAGTAAAGCCTAACAGAAAATATTTATAGAAAAGCTTTTAGAAAACTAAGTGTAAAGGCTTACAAAGTTTACTCAAATTATGCTTTATAGAAAGATAACCATTATAGACTTTAGCTTTTAGATTTTAAATTTCAAAAGTGAGCTCTTTCTACACTTAGACAATATGATTTAGAAACAGAATATGAGTATGCTTTCAGAACTAAATATTATGACTCACTAGATTTATAAAGTATGATTGGTTTATTATTCATGATTTTAGTATTTCAGATATTCCAGCTTTTATGAGTCATTTACATTTAGCATGCATTATTTTATAAATTATGATGATAAGATGATGTCTTACTTTTGCATTTCATCCCTATATATTCAGTACATCCTTAAATTACTGATCTACATATATGTCTATATGCTGTATTGTCTTATAATATAGGTTTAGTTGCTTAGTATCAATTGCATGAGTAGTCCGAGTATCTCCATCTATATCCTACAGTTGGTGAATCCTTATAGTTTGGGGAATTGTTCACTCAGATTTTGCAGCTTATCACTTTACATGATTTAGTATTCTTTTTAGACAGTTCGAGTTAGCTAGGGGTTTGTCCCAGTGACTCTCTAGATGTTAGTAGTAGAGGCATGTCATACTACTAGTTGTGATTTAGCTTATTCAGTATTGATGTTTCACATATTATAGTTAGATTATTCTTAGTTATTTTAGATAGTTTCCGCATTCAGTATGACTTTCGTGTCTATATTACCTTGATTATGAGATTTATATCTAGTAGAAGGCAAACAGGGTTAGCTTAAGGCTACTCAAAGTCTTGAGCATCGTATAATATCTCAGGATTAGATTTTAGGGCATTATAGTTAAATGGTTAAATGGTAAGGTTTTGGTGGTCATGGTTTTGTTCAATTGAAAGCCTTTTGGGGTACAAGGGAATCCCCCAAACAAATATTATAATGAACTACTTATGGTGTACATGGGATTCCCCTAAGTAAACATAACAATGAAATCTATGGGTACATAGGAATCCCTTTTCTTAAAAAGGTTGACTAAGGACATTTCTTACAAGCTATAGTCGGTATAAAAATACCACTTCTTATAGCCTCGGTTAATAATAAATGTGATTAGTTATTTAGTTGTGTGTAATGATTTTAATTAGGTAATAATGGTAGGGTGTGATAGCTAATCATGATGGTGTGAGTCCAATGTACAGACACTGGAAACTCATGTTTGCCGACACGAGGATTGGTCATAGCGAACATATACTTATGGGGTACACGGAAGTCCTCTAAGTTACACTTGTATATATGTATCATAGAGAGAAAAGGGTACACGAGAATCCCCTACTCTTATGGTATCTCTGATTCATGCAGCTACATTTATCGGGGCCTATTTAGGGGGTATACTGGACCCATATAGCCCGTGGGTGGTTCTTTGATGTCTAAAATACATATACCTAGGTTAATGGTCTTAAATGCATGCTAAACCCAAGTCCCTTTCCTGGCATGAATATATACATATATAGATGTATGGTTGGAAATTTTATGGTTGTTTACTTGATTTTAAAAATTGGCATTATTTTATACTCATCCTGAGTGCATACTAGCATTCATCTGCTAACCTATCTTCGTGTGCTGTATCCCTACGCAATACAGGAATTGGCTATTCTACTCCTCCTACCTAGTTATTAGATTCAGGATTGGTTTATGTTGGATTAAAGTGGTGAGCTTCCATATTCTTGAAGTCTCCATTTCATGTCATGGATGTTTTTACATACGTTGGTTATTTTATAGACTATGGTTTTGGCTATGGTTGGGGGCATGTCCTAATCAAATATTATTTTACTTTCTATTAGGGGCTTTGTGAGACTACCATAGGTTGGTATGGGTAGTATTGGTATTATGGATTATATCAGTGGACTAAATTTGATTCATGATTGTTCTATTTTGTTTTGGATTATATATAAACATATTGGGTTATTGTCTTGGTTTTGTTGGTTATTGGACAAATTAACTTAGTTAGGTGGGTCCAAGACGTATACCAATCCCAAAGTCATAATATCTTTAAATCCGCTATCTTGTTATATGTTCGAAATTTATCAAACTTGGGGTATGTTCTTGGAGGTTGGGTTGGGTATTGGGGATGGTCCCTAGTCTTGATCAGACTTAGGATGCTCATTATGACAAGGCCCCAGTTTGGGTCATGTCAAGTTGGTATCAGAGCCCAAGGTTCATGGTCAATTGGGATTCCACAAAGTCGAGGCGAGTAGATTATCTTTTAAGGGCATGTAGTGCGCCATACTCATAAGGCAGAGACTACAAGGCCTTTAGGAATATTTCACTTCTTTGTGTTCTATTTTCATGGAGTCTAATTCCTGGAATCTTCTCTAATTTCTATTTGTTCAATTTTCAGATCATGCCTCAGTGATCGGACACGCATGGAAACTCCTCTATCCCAACTGGGATGATATTGATGGGACACGCTCATCTCATGGGATTCATACTCGGTCTAGAGGCCCAGTCCCAGACTTTTCTGAAGTTTTTCCAGTCTCCTCTAGTCCTCCTAGCTCCTCAGGACAACGTGATAAATGTTGGGTTTCATTAGTCGATTCATATGATTACTTAGTTGGTAGATTCTCAGGCTGAGCATGGTACATCTACTACTCCATCTTATGAGGTCATAAGGGTTGGCCAGTTCATAAGGTTGAGTCCTCCAACTTTCACAGGTATTAAGGTAGAAGAGGATCCTTAGGGTTTTCTGGATGAGATGGAAAAGATCTTTAGTGTGATGTATGCCACGAATATGGAAGCGGTGGAATTTACTGCCTATAATCTAAAAGATGTGGCGTACCAATGGTACGAGGAATGGGATGGGTCAAAAGGTGATGCTGATGATTCATCTTTGTGGGAGACTTTCTCTAATGCTTTTTTGGACTGATTCATTCCTTAGGAGTTGAGAAAAGCGAAAGCTAAGGAATTTATAAATCTAAAATAGGAAAAGATGTCGGTCAAGGAGTATGCATTAAAATTTCATCAGCTGTCTTGGTATGCTCCAGAGATGGTGACTGATATGAGGGCTAGAATGAGAAAGTTTTCTTTGAGACTGTTATAATGACCCTTTCAGTCAGTATCCATGTTCTTGATTAGTCTTACTTATCAAGCTTCTCCATATCTTTCCCAAGTCATTAGTGACTTGATGGAACTAATAGTTTGATTACCTGGCAGTTCATTTTTTTAGAACCAATTTCCTAATTTGAAGTCTTTATTGGTTCTAATTGACCAACTAGTGAAAATTTCAGAAAATGACCTTAAATGCGAAATTCAGCTTCGCCAACTCATCCGGAACATTAAAACTATGTAGTTATATATCTCATTTGCTCAAAATGGACTACGAATGTATCTTGAGAAATTAGATGAAGCATAGAACCAAGTTTCAAGTTTCAACGATTGCCTAGCTTAGAAAGAGATACTACGACCACGGTGGGTAAGGTGTAAAGGCATTGCCATAATTGCGGCCAAGCAGGGTCTATGACTGCGCTACCTTAGGCATGGGTTAAGCTAATTTAAAGACTGTTTTGCAAAAATTTTGGCCATTTGTGCCTCCCTCTTGAGATCTAAAACCCTAATAGAGTGAGAAATTTAAAAAATGAGTCTTGTGGGTTGATTAGGAGCTTGAATAACTTGTGTACACTATTTTTTCTACAAATCTAAGGTAAGATTCCTTTTAGTTTGGTGTTAATTTATTGATTTCTAGACCTAAAACCCTAAGTATTTGAGGATCAATTGCAGCCGCAAATGTGATTGATTTACTTAAAATTTCTTGAGGGTTAAAGCTCCCTAATGATAGTGGAGCAATGAGCTAGTAGTGAAAACTCATTTTTAGAAAGTGGGACCCAATTATGGGTTTGGTTTCAGTTTGGACCCATGGTATAATGGTGCCATAATGGGTGTTGTTAATCTTGTAATGATGCTTAGATTATGTTGTTGATAGCATTGTTCGTGGAAGAAGCTTCAATAAAAAGAAAGGCAAAGCTCGTTGGTTCGTGATCAATATGGACTCAAGGTAGGTTAGGCTTACTTGTAGCTAGATTGAGCTTAATTGTAGTAATATTATGATATCTTATGATATTGGATAGGGTATTAGATGATAAATGGGTGAATGATGATACTTGGGATTAGATGATCCTCATACACTATTAAACTTGTAAAATATGATGCTTGACTATAGCCTAGAACCTTGGATAGTTCTATTTGTAGTCTCATGAATAGTATGAGAATAGATAGCTATGAATTGGCCTTAATGTTTAGGGTGACTTAAAAAGGATACTTGAAGAAAATTTTCCCTTATAGGCTTAGTAAGGGTTAATAAGCCCTTATGGTGTGATTTGGATAACCTAGCCTAATTTCAGTTAGAAGTTAGTCTGGTAGAAGCAAACTTTGGCATTATTGGAATTTAGGAGTGGGACTTGACCCACTTTAAGCTTGAACTATGTAATTCTGCATTTAGCATTAGTCTAAAAGAGGTACATGAAACATGCGATGAACATTCCAAGAATTTCAAAGGAAGTTTAATTTAGTTTCCTATGAGTGTGAGGTTTTACTTGCAGTTCATTCATAGGTTAAGACCTAGAATTTGCCCTAATCATTTATACAGTCTTCTAGGGGAGTCATTGAGATAGGATAACAAGCCTCCTTGTACTTTGAGTCCATCTAGCCTAAATAAACAATCCTGCCAAAATGATTATCCCTTTTGAACCCATCTTGTTCCTTTAAAACCCATTTTAAAATCCTGTCACTGTGAGTTACTCTCCGTAGGGCTTCAACATTCAACTCTAGCCTTGGCTAAATACTAATACATTGTTCATTTCAACTTATACAAAGTATCTACGTTGAGGGTGGATAAATGAAAGAGCCAAATGGAAAGTAAGTTAGATTCTAATTAGAGTCAATTAACCACTGAATGCATCAGCATGAGTTGAGGGTCGCTAAAAAAAAAAAAAGAAGAGTTGTATGCTATAATAGCATATTGAGGTTGAAAAGATGCTAGGGCAAGGAGAGTTAAGTTTCAATGAGTCACTTTACCCAAAAGCATACCCCACCTGACCCAAAACCTTATTGCACGCCTTGAAAAGACCTGTTTGATCTTAGTAAGTCAACCTTGAGATAATGTCGTATGGCTAGGGCAAGCCTATGGGTACTTGGACTATGGTTGTAATTTCTTTGTGAGTGTGAGAGTTAGACTTTGTTCACATCATATAATGAGTGGCAGATTTCATTGTTGTGAGGGCAACTGAAGTCACTTAACTTTGTTGTTCTCTATAGAATGTAATATTTATGCTTATGGGCTGAACTATGATAGATGCTGGGTGTAGATCCTGATGTGTTAAATGCATGTGATTGAATTGATGAGTGAATAGTTGCATCAAAATATTTCAAGGGTTGGTTGCATGTTATTTTCTTGTTCATGTTTGCAATTAGGTGCTGAGTTGCTTGACGACAAGCAATTGTCTTAAGTTGAGGGTGTTGATGTTCCGGTATCTTACAGAACAATTAGCATTATTTTCTTAGGAAAATTGTATGTTTTCAAGAAACCAAAGTGTTATTTAATAAATTTTTTAGTGTTTCCAGTGAAAGAAGATAACCACAGAAGGAAGCTGGAAAAAGTAGCAAAAAAGTGAGTTTGACGGTCAAAATAGTGGACCATCAGTCTTGGGACGGGCAATCTGGTGTACCGTCAAGGCGAACCAGAACATGGCATGCTAATGACTTTAGTAACGGACCACGTGGTAGACCATCAGCCATGTGATGAACCACCTGGTGGACCGTCAACCCTTATGCAAAAACCACCTCTTAGAAGGATTTCATGACAATCAACGTGGTAGAACGTCATCCATGCGACGGACCACTAGATGGACCGTCAACTCTTATCTAGAAACTACCTCTCAAAAGTAGTTAGTGACGATCAATATGGTGGACCGTCAGTCTTGCAATGGACCGCTAGTGTCACTGTCAGGTCTTATCCAGAAATTGTGATTTGGAAGAAATAAGTGACGGACCAGATGGTGGACCGTCAACACTTTGATAGACCACCATATGGACCGTCAGCTGGAACGTGACTTTTCTTCTTTTAAATTTTAAATTCCTTTTTTATCAGGGAACATATAAATACGAAATTTTAGGGTTAAGAATGCATCTTTTATCTTCTACAAGTCTTATCTTCTATTGAAACTCTCTGTGATCTAGTACTTTGGGGATTCTTTAGATCTTGGTGAAATTTATCATTGAACATTGATTATTGAAGATTCAAGAACTGATTCTTGGGATTCTTTGTAAGTAAATTCTTAATCTAATTCATGAATAATATAAAAATTACTTCTTCTTCTTCTATTGAATATTGTGGCTAAGATCCCATAACTAGGGTTATGAGATCCTTAATGTGAAATGCATCTATGGGTTGGGAATCAAATTAAGTTCCATGATTAAATGATATTATATAAACCTTTCTTCAATTTCATGACTTTTCTTGGTTGCAAACTTGAAGAGTAAGCCCAAGAACATCACTTATCTGAAACGAAAGTGTTTGTTGGGAAAAGAAAGTGTTTACATAAATTCTAAGGATTTAACCTTTAGAGTAATAGCAATTGCCCTAACAGGATTAGCTTACATGAGAAATGGGTTGAAAGAACAATGTATTATTTAAGTTTGAGAGAATTAGAGGATAATCTATCCACTTAGGTTGAGGAACTAATGGATAAAGAATAGGACTCAACCCTTTTTCCAATCGAATTTACTAAGTAGAACTCATAAATGATTCACAACCCGAATGGTGCTAGTATTTTGGTGACCATAACCCTGGTTTTTTTAATCTCATACAGTTATGAATTACAAAGAGAATCATTCGTTGAAATACTCTTGTTAACAATTAATTATGTTATAAGTTTAAACCCAAAACCCCCCTTTTTCAGGAACCTCTGATCAACAGTCTAGTAACGATTACAATACTTAGTGAACACGGTATTCCCTGTGGGATTCAACATCCAACCTAGTTGGGTTCTATATTTGACAGCGACCGCTTACACTTTCTATCGAGAGTTGTAATTTGGGCGTATCAGTATGTGAGGTTATTACATGTGTGGCTAAACCCGATTGTGCGCTTAGGACATGATATATTCCTTCGAAAATTGTTAGTAATTCTTTTCATTAATTAGTAGTTAATAGGTGTAATCCTGGTTAACTCTAATTAGTGACTAGAAGTAGATTATGTTGAGTATTGGGTTATGGCTAATTGATATGTGTAATCTTGTGTAGAACTAATGGCTAATCTAGTAAATCTACATCCTTGGATGAATTGTTATATTATGGAATTTTTCCTAGTAAAGTGGCTTATGTGATAACTAATCATTCGTTATAAATGACTATTATTTGTAGGATAGAATCCTAGTGAACTAGTTGGTGGACTATACTAAGCTAAAATATGAAAACTAGTCCTTAAAGTTGTGATATTCTCAAAGATAAAAGACCTAGTATTGTATGATGAGTGGTTAAGTTGACATCTAGTATGTGATGCCGTGATGGCTTAATTGATGACTTATATAATTAAGAGGATAACTATAAGATGACTTCGTGATGGGTGAATAAATAATAGTGTTTGCAACTTTTAGCCTTTCCTTATTTGATGACTAGTAAGCTGCTAGACTTGTAAACTAGTGGCTCATAGAAATAGAGGCCAGCCAGTATAGGCTAGACATGAAGTTTATTAATGAGTTAAAGATTAAATAGCTATATAACCATTTTATGGTGATATAATCTTTGTTGTGTCAAATTTTAGTATAGATGATAATTGTAGACCTCGGTAAGAGGACATGGAGGGAATGTACGACACGGGGCTTTAGTTAGTTTCCTATGTAGATGTTCCTTTATATGTTGATGGATTGATCTTTTGGTGTACTCTTCAGTGGTATGGGACACTGTGATGAGTTCATTGCTTATTTTCCTTGAGTGTACTTCTCGGCAGTATGGGACATCGTGGTAAGTTCTTTTCCTTTAATCTCTAATGATGGTGGTTGTGTAGATTGTGGTAATTACATGATTGCTATTATATATATGTGGATTTAAACTTCTGAAATGATTACTCATGTTGTATGAAAGTTTGAATTTAATTTGTGGTCTTACTCTATATAGTCCTTATATTATAATTTAGCTCAGTCAGCCAATGATGCCTACTGAGTACTCGTGTTTTGGTACTCATACTATAATTCTGTACCTTTTTAGTGCAGACCGGAGTTCTAGTTATCTTTATTGAGTCGAGAATATATGGTGTTGATCATCAGGAGACAGGGTAAGCTTTTGGAGTTTGAGTTGCCATTTTTCCCATGATTTTTTTGGCTTTTATATTTGAGATGAATGTATAAGACAATATTAAACTATTAGACGTTGAGTTGTACTTTCTGTTATCAAATATAGAGATGCTCTTGTAATAATACTATCATGTCACGGGATTGGTATTCAAATATTAGTTGTTTCTCTGTGGAATATCTTTGTTATATTGTGTTCCCATATAAGTTCTATCTTGGACGTTCCTACCAAAGTAACCTATTGCATTAGCTCTGGGTTACGGTGTTGGCTTACCTACTGTTGGGTTATGGTAGGTTCCATCATGACTCAAGAATCGTGTCATGATAAATTGGTATCAGAGCTTAGGTTTTACTGATATTATTGGTACAAGAGAAAATGTGTAATTGAGTCCTACAAATCGAAATGTTGACGTTCGTTTCTTATCTTCGAGAGGCTATAGGATATTCTTAAGAGTCCCTTACTTTTTATACTCATATTGTTCTACGAGTCTAAGTTAATTTGTTGGATATTCTCTTCACTTTACTCTTTTACAGATGCTCAGGACTTGTGCTACAATTATAAATGAGGAGGGTCCCGAGACCTAGACTCATAATATGTCCACACTATGGGATCAGGGTAGATCTCCCCCAGACCCTATTCATACAACTGAGCCAGAGACACCTCCACCTCATCCAATTATGGGCTAAGGATCAACCCAGGATCTACCAAGATTCATCCATACTTCTTTGTTATAGATGCTGCAATTAGCTAGTGGGTATTATTGATGGTTCGAAGACTATTGGGGCAGGAGTCCAGCCTGTAGTTACAACTCCTAGAGTTGAGGTTCCTCCAATTCAAGTAGTTGTTCAGTTGACAATCTCTCAGCTAGTTATGACCCAACATACTATGTCTACTGAGGAGTAAAAGATGTTGAGTAGATTCTTGAGGTTGGCTTCACTTAGGCTTTCTGGTGCTCTTGGAGAGGATGCATTTAAGTTTATGAATACTTGCAAGGATAAGCTTCATCGGTTAGTATTTGTTGTAAGTTATAGTGTGGATTACAACACATTTATGTTGGACTTGTCTGCTCGACACTGGTGGAAAGGTTTTATGAGTTCTAGGCCAGTTGGATCTTTCCCTTTCTCTTGGTCTCATTTCTTTAAGATGTTCTTGGAGAAGTACATATCGCACAGCCTTAGAGATCATTTGAGAGATTATTCTCTAGATTATAGCAGGGTTAAATAATAGTTGCTGATTATGAGGCTCATTACTATCAGTTATCTAGGCATGTGACTTCTATCTTGGATATAGAGTATGAGAGAGTTTGGTGTTTTGTTCGAGGACTGAGACTTCATATTCAAATGGCTACTCAGAGTTTGGTTGTTGGGGGTAGGACTTTTGCTGAGGTTTTTGATCATGCTAAAGTTATAGAGGACATACAACGTGAGGGATTTGATAAGAGGCCCAAGTTTCAAGGCATATTTGGTTAGAGCCATAGTAGTTCCTGATTTAGGGGTAGTATTTCTTATGATGGACGTTCTCCACATCCATCTTTTCAGCCTTAGAGTCAAATTAGTCAACCAATTCAGGTAGCTCTTCAGACCGCTGATGGGGGTTAGTTCATTACTACTGGTTACCCTAGTAAGAGCGGTGATCAGTCCTTGAGAGGTTTATCTGTAGACCATGTTAGATGTAGAAACTATGCTGGATCAGTCAGATCTGTGAGTTCTAGTTCTGCTCGTGATTTATGTTTTACTTGCGGACTTTCTGGTTATTTCTTTAGAGAGTTCCCTAGTCATGGTGCGATGGTTGTTTCATCTAAGAGAGATACTCCTATTAGGGTAGTTCATTCTTTAGGTAGAGGTGGTTCACGAGGTCGTAGGGGTGGTTACCAAGGTGCTCGAGGTGGTACTCAGACAGGCAAGAAAAGAGGTCAGTTAGGTGCCCAGCCAGGTGGAGGGTATGGTCAATTATATGTAGTACCACTAGACTCAAGGCTGAGACTTCATATGCTATAGTTATAGGTAAAATTTTGGTATGTTGCATGTTGGCCCATGCTTTATTTTATCTTGGATCCACTTATTCTTACATATCTGCTTATTATGCACCACAGTTGGACTTGACTAGTGATTTATTATATGTGCTTTTGCGCGTATCTACTCTCATAGGTGATTCTTTAGTACTGGATCGAGTATTTAGATCATGTGTTATGACAATTAGTGATATTGATACTTGTGCTAATCTTATTATTTTGGATATGTTGGATTTTCATTTAATTCTGGGAATGGACTGGTTATCCCACTATCATGTGGTCATGGATTTTTTTGCAAAGACCATCACCTTAGCCATGCTTGGCGTACCCCAGTCGTGTGGTAGGGAGCAATTAGCCGTTAGCTGAAGGGGATTATTTCTTGTGTTTGTGATGGATGGCTTATATCGAAGGGTTGTGAGTCTGATCTCACCTATGTATGTGATACCTAAATAGGGAGTTCGACGCTTAACTCTATTTCTATCATAGGTGAGTTTCCTAATTTTTTCTACAGATCTTCCTGGTATTCTATCTGACCGTGAAATTGATTACACCTTAGCGTATGGCTCCTGCTGAGCTTAAGAAACTGAATTCCCAACTCTAGGATCTTCTTGGTAACGGTTTCATTCGACCAAGTGTGTCCCTGTAGGGATCCCCTATTTTGATTGTTAAGAAGAAACATGGGTTGATGCAAATGTGTATTGATTATAGGCAGCTTAACAAGGTAAATGTGAAGAACCCTTATCCTATGCCTGATATTGACAATTTATTTGACTAACTTCAGGGTGCAGCTAGATTTTCTAAGATATATTTGAGGTCCGATTATCATCAGTTGAGGATTTGGGATGAGGATATCCCGAAGATGGCCTTTAGGACCCGTTTATGGTCACCATTAGTTCTTGATGATGACTTTTAGGCTGACTAATACCCCAGCCACATTTATGGATTTGATGAATCATGTTTTTAGATCCTATCTAGACTTCTTTGTTATTGTGTTCATTGATGATATTCTTGTGTATTCGGGGAGTAGTGAGGAGCTTGCGTAATACTTGAGGATTGTGCACCAGGTCTTGCGAGAGCATGTACTTTTTTCCACGTTCTCCAAGTTCAAGTTTTGGCTTTAGAGAGTTATCATTTATTGGAAACGTGATGTCCTAGACGGGTATTATGGTAGACCCGACTAAGATTTCAGCAATTCATGATTGGGCTAGGCCTACATCTCCAACTGAGGTTTGATATTTTATTGGTTTGGCTGCTTATTATAGATTCTTTATTAAGATATTCGCTACCATATCAACCCCTATGACTAGATTAACTCAGACGGAAGTTCCCTTTCAATGGTCCAAGGAGTATGAGTTAAGCTTTGGAAAGCTCAAGGATTGTCTTACTTCAGCCCCAGTGATTCATAGGGTTTTGTGTTGCATCTAGTGTTGGTCTTGGATTTGTTTTGTTATAGCGGGGCTGTGTCATTGCCTATGCTTCTAGACAGATTAAGGTGCATGAGTACAACTGCCCTACTCATGATTTGAAGTTGGCGGCAATAGTTTTCATGCTTAAGATTTAGAGGCCTTACTTGTACGGTGTGCATTATGAGATTTTCACTGATAATCGCAGTCTTCATCATATTATGACTTAGCAAGAGCTTAATACTCACTAGTACAGATGGATGGAGTTTGTAAAGGACTATAATATTTCCATTTTGTATAATATAGGTAAGGCGAATGTGGTGGCTGATGCCTTGAGTTGCAAGGTAGTGAGTATAAGTAATTTGACATGTATATTAGTTTCTCAGAGGCCCTTAGCATAGGACATCTAGTTTTTGGCCAATTTAATGGTTCGCCTTAATATTTTAGATCTTGTGAGGATTTTGGCTTGTGTGGAGGCGAGGTCCTCCCTATTTGAGTAGATTTGTGATCATCAGTTTGAGGATATTAAGTTGTGTCTTATCCTTGATCTAGTGTTGAGTGGTTAGTCTGGGAAACACACCATAGATTCTGAGGTTATCTTGAGCTTTTAGGGTCATAATTATGTTTCCTAACTTGATGACTTTATTTAGTCGATTCTACATGAGGCTAATTGCTTTAGATATTCTATTCATCCTAGTATGACCAAGATGTATAGATATTTGAGGTAGCTTTATTGGTGGGATGATATGAAGAATGATGTGGTAAACTTTATAGCTCGTTATCTATGTTGTCAGTAGGTTAAGGTCGACTATTAGCATCCAAGCGACTTGACTTAGAGGTTACCCATTCTCGAGTAAAAATGGGAAAGGGTTAGCATGGACTTCATTAGTGGTTTGCCTCATGCTTCCCATGGTCCCGGTGGTATTTGGGTTATTGTGGATCGTATGACCAAGTCGGCACATTTAATTCCTATTTAGATGACCTTTAATGCTATGATATTGCCCAGATTTCTGTTTGAGAGATAGTTTATTTGGATAGTATCCCCATGTCTAATATTTCAGACCGTGGTTCTGTATTTTCTTCACGATTTTGCAGAGTGTTTCAGGAAGAGTTAGGTACTCGAATGGATTTAAGTACAACCTTTCATTCACAAATGGATGGTCAGACCGAGTGGACCATTTATATGTTTGAGGATATGATATAAGCCTGTGTTATGGACTTTGGAGGACAGTGGGATTAACACTTAGCATTGATAGAGTTCACCTACAACAATAGTTATCATTAGAGTATTGAGATGATACTTTATAAGGCCTTTTAAGGCAGGAGATACTGTTCTCCTATAGGATTTTTTGAGACTTTTGAGGTTAAATCCTGTGGTATATATTTTCTTAACTACTTATTAGATAGAGTCAGGGTAATTTAGGATAGGCTAACAGCAACCCAGAGTAGGCAGAAGGCCTATCCCGACTGTAGACTCTTTTTCTTAAGATTTAAATTTGGTGATTATGTATTCCTTTATGTTTCCCCTTTGAGAGGTGTGATGAGATTTAGGAAAAAAGGTAATCTTAGCCCTCACTATATTTATCTTTTTGAGTTCCTCTGTGTAGTGGGCGAGGTGGCTTATAAGTTACCTTTACCTCTAAACCTTGCCGCTGTTCATCCAGTTTTTGTGTCTCTATGTTGTGGAAGTATATTCCTGATCCTTCTCATATGATTAGACGACAATCTGTCTAGCTAGACGAGCAGTTGACCTTTATGGAGGAGCCCATGCTTATTTTGGCTAGTGATGTAAGGCGACTACGCTCTAGATAGATTTTGATGGTCAAGTTTCAGTAGAGGCACCGCCTAGTAAAAAAAGCTACTTGGGAGATCGAGAGTGAGATACGGGCCCAATGTCCTCATTTGTTCGAGACTTTAGGTATTTTCTTCATCTTTAACTTTTGGGGATAAAAATTCCTTAGTAGTGGATGCTGTAATGACCCTTCATGTCATTATCTGTGTTAATCCTTATTTTCGCTGATAGAGCTTCTCCATAGCTGCCCCAAGTAATTAGTGACTTGTAGGAATCAATAGTTCGGTTACCTAGTGGTTTATTTGGTTTTTAGAATCACTTTCCTAATTTTAAGTCTTTATTGGTTCTAACTAATGACCGAGCAAAAAGTTCAGTAAAACAACCTTAAATGCAAGATCCAACTTTGCCAACGCATCTGGAATATCAAAATCTATGTGGTTACATGTCTCATTTGCTCAAAATAGACTTCGGATGCATCTAGAGGCATTGGCTGAAACTCAAAACCAAGTTCCAAGATTTTGCTATTGCCTGGCTTAGAAAGAGATATCGCAACCTTGGTGGGTGAGGTGCAATTATGGTACCGTGATTGCGGCCTAGCGGGTCTGCATCCCCATTACCCGATGCCTGGGTAAAGCCTATTTAAAGGCTATCTTGCCCTATATTTTGGCCAATTGTGCCTCCCTCTTGAGCTCTAAAACTCTAATAGAATGAAAAATCTACAAAGTGAGTCTTGTGGGTTGATTAAGAGCTTGAATAACTTGTGTAAACCATTTTGCCTACAAATCTAAGGTAATATTTTTTCTAGTTTGGTGTTAATTTATTGATTTCTAGACCCTAAACCCCTAAGTCTTTGAGGCTCAATTGTAGCCACAAATGTGATTTATTTACTCAAATTTCTTGAGGGTTATAGCTCCCTAATGATAGTTGAGCAATGGGTTGGTCTCGAAAACACATTTTTTTAAAGATGTGACCCACTTTATCATTTAGTTTTATTTTGGACCCATGGCATAATGGTGCCATAATAGGTGCTGTTAATCTTGTAATGATGCTTAGATTATGTTGTTGATAGCTTGGCTCATGGATAAAGCTTCAAGAAAAGAAAAAAGAAAGATCGTTGGTTCGTGAGCAATTTGGACTCAAGGTAGGTTAGGCTTACTTGTAGTTAGATTGATCTTAAATGTAGTATAATTACGATATCTTGTCAGATTGGGCGGGGTCTTAGATGATAAATAGGTAAATGATGATACTTGAGATTAGTTGATCCTCGTAGGCTATTTAACTTGTAAAATATGATGCTTGACTATAGCCTAGAACCTTGGATAGTTCTACTTATAGTCTCATGAATAGTATGAGAATACTTTAGTTTCTCTAGTAGAGGAGACTGATGTTGTTAAGTAACCTTAAGAGTATGTTTACCTTGATATGACTAATTATGAATTGGCCTTAAGTGTTAGGGGTGACTTAGAATGTATACTTGAAGAAAATTTTCCCTTATAGTCTTAGTAAGGGTTGATAAGCCCTTATGGTGTGATTTAGATAACCTAGCCTAATTTTGAGTAGAAGTTATTCTTATAGATGTGAACTTTGGCATTATTGGGATTTAGGAGTGGGACTTGACCTACATTAATCTTGAATTATGTAATTCCTTAGTAACCTATATACTTGATGAATATCTAAGTTACATTATTGAGGTTAAAATGGTTAAAATTGGCTGCCGGTTATGCATGTGGTCAATAGTTAGATGATGTGTATACTTGGTTGATTACCTTGTTGTGGTTATATGGATAGCCTTGGAAATTCTTGTAAATTAAACCTATGGGTAAGCAATTGCTTGGATTATTGATGAGTTTATCAAGTGAACCTCTAATTATGTTGCCACTCTTACTATAACCTAAGCCTAATGATTAAGCTAATTCTTATGCGAAAGATTTTCCTTTGGGGTTAGTATTTTGAAATGTTGGAGTAAAAGAGGTATCTAGGGAGCATTCACTTGACTTATAATTGATTTTCTAATAAACATGTTAACTTGGAAATATGGTGATTGCATATATCATTTCTATACTCATGCTCATACATCTAATTATATTATTTAGTGATGATTAATACTATAAGTATGATGTTATGTGTTACCTTACATTACTTATACTCTATCATTGTGGGTTGTATATGCTTATTGATTTGACTATATATGTATGTGTATATTGTTATCTTGGAGGATGTGTTGATGCTATGATGATGCTCGGTGAATCCAAAGGATATAATGATGTTATGATGATGCCCGGTGAATCTAGAAGATATATTGATATTATGATGATGCCCGATTAATCTAGAGGTTATAATGATGTTATGATGATGCCCGATTAATTCGAAGAATATAATTATGTTATAATGATGCCCGATGAATCTAGAAGATATAATGATGTTATGATGATGCCCGGTGAATCCGGAGGATATAATGATGTTATGATGATGCCTCATGAATTCAGAAGAGGTAATTATGATATGATAATGTTATGTGTGGTAAGTATATATATGAATGCATGGATGTATCTGAGGTTATGCCGTGTGTGGCAAAACCCATTTGTACACTTAGGACATGATGTCTTCCTTGGTAAATTATTATTCATTCTCGTCATTAATCATTAGTTAAAAGGTGTGACCCTTGTTAACTCTAATTAGTAACTAGAATTAGATTAATCCGAGTATTGGATTAAGGCTAATTTATATGCGTAATATTTTGTAGAACCAAGGGCTCACCTAGTAAATCTACTTGACTTGGATAAATGGTTATGTTATGGAATTTCGCCTAGTAAAGTGGCTTATGTGATAACTAATCATTTCTAATAAATGACTATTACTTGTAGGTTAGAAGCCTAGTGAACTAGTGGGTGGACCATACCTAGCTAAATTATAGAACTAGTCCTTAAGGTTGTGACATGCTCAATGATAATAGACCTATTATTGTGTGATAAGTGGTTAAGTTGACATCTAGTATGTGATCCCGTGGTGGCTTAGTTGATGACTTATATAATTATAAGGCTAACTAGAAGATGGCTTCGTGATGGGTGAATAAATAGTAGTGTTGGTAACTTGTAGATTTTCCTTATTTGATGACTAGTAAGCTATTAGACTTGTAAACTAGTGGCTCATGGAAATGGAGGTTAGCTAGTATAGGCTAGACATAAAGTTTATTACTGAGTTAGAGATTAAATAACTATATTACCATGTTATGGTTATATTGGCTTCGTTGTATCAAATTATAGTATTGACGATGATTGTAGACCTTGGCAAGTGTCCATATCGGGAATGCACAACCCACGGATTTGGTGAGTTTTTTGTGTTGTTGTGCCTTGATATATTGATGGATTGATCTTTTAGTGTACTCTCCGATTGTATGGAACACCGTGATGAGTTCTTTTCTTATTTTACTTGAGTGTACTTTCCAGCTCTATGGGACATCGTGGTAAGTTCTTTTGCTCTATACTCTGATGATGGTAGTTGTGTAGATTATGGTAATTACATGATTGTTAGTTTATATATATATGGCTTTACACTTCCTAAGTGATTACTCATGTTGTATGAATTTGATGGTATATGTGGATATGGAATGCCATACTATTGTTCTAGTTGTTTAGTTATCTTATACAATGATATTGGACAAGATTCAGGTTCGATTACGTACCTTGCCTTTTAAGTTATTGTCTTACTCTATATCATCCTTATATTATAATTTAGCGCAGTCGGCCGGTGATTCCTTCTGAATACCTATGTTTTGGTCCCTATACAACACTTCTATATCTTTTTAGTACAGACCTAAGTTCTAGTTGCCGCCATTGACTCAAGATTGTGTATGTTGATCATCAGGATATAAGATGAGAACTTGGAGTTTGAGTTTCCTTCTTACCTTCTATCCTTATTCTATCTTTTGTATTCGAGATGAATGTATAAGTCTATCTAAGATTATTAGACGTTGAGTTGTAATTTTTGTTTTCAAATATAGAGATGCTCTTGTACTAGTACTATCAGGTAATGGGATTGGTATTCGAATGTTAGTTGTTTATTTGTAGAATGTCTTTATTATATTGTGTTCCCATATAGGGTCCATGTTTGACATTTATGCCAAAGTAACCCATTGCATTAGCTCCAGGTTACAGTGTTGGCTTTCCTATTAGTGGGTTATGGTAGGTGGCATCATGACTCGAGAATCAACTCATGAAAACTATCTCATGAGTTGATCCATAAAAGTAACACTACCTTGCTGATAAAGGATGTGGATATTTGTAGGTAAGTTGTTCATATGCAATAGGTGGGGGAGAAAAAGAGAAAGTAGGCTGAAATAAGAGAGAGAGAAGGAGAGAAGTTTAAGTACTTTGAGCAAAGTAGTGACAATTAGCAAAGTGGAAAGGATGGTGGTAAGTGGCCAAATAAGAAGTGGGAAGTTCTGGTGCTTTCTCCACAGCTAGTTCTCCCTACCTGAAGCAGTCAGGAGACAGGCTTCTATAAGGTGGCAATAACTTCAGGGCATAGGGTGCCCAATATCAGGCTAATGAGGCATAGTAGGCTTCGTTATGTCCTTATTGTAGGTTTTATGGTTGGTTGCATCTGGGTTTTCTATGATTAGGTGAGGAACAGGTGTTTCAAATATGGTCCACTGGGCCATATGCTTAGAAACTATCCGATTGGTAAGTTTTCTTCGGGAGCAAATAGGATTCTGGTTTCCTCTTCATCTACTCCTGCACCAAAAGGTGCTGCTTCTGCATCTTTTTCTATGTCTGGTATCGGCACAAGATGGAATTGGTTATATGCTCTTGTATCCAAACATGATTCCGAGGCATCGCCTGATTTTTTAACTAGTACGTTATAACTCATTTCTCATGATGTGTATTGTTTACTTTATTTGGGGTCTACTCTTTCTTATGTGACCCCAATTGTGGTTGTGTATTTTGGTTTTGATCCTGAGGTTATTTTAAATTTTTTTCTATTTCTACCCTGGTAGGTAACTCTGTTATTGCTAAAAGATTCTATGGGGGCTGGTATCTGTTGGTAGTAAGGAGACTTTGGTGGATCTTTTTTTAATTGGATATGGTGGATTTTGATGTTATTCTAGGTATGGATTGGTTACACTTATTTTACATGTCCATAGATTTTTTAATTTATAAGGTTGTCTTTAAGTTTCCTGGTGGACTGGTTATTGAGTAGGAGGGTGGTTCCCTAGCTCCTAAGGGGAAGTTTATACCATATCTTAGAGTTTTGAGATTGATCTGAACTAGGTGTCTCTATCATTTGGTTTGGGTTAACGATTCTAACTCATAGGGTCCTTTACATTTGATTTGGTGGTGAATGAGTTTCCTGAGGTCTTTCCTGATGACCTTCCTTAGTTCCTTCGGATAGAGAGATTGAGTTTGGGATTGATCTCATCTCGGACACTCATCCAATTACTATTTCCTGTTATAGAATGTCCCCGACCGAGTTAAAAGAACTTAAGAATAAAATTAAGGATCTGTTGGATAAGGGTGGTTTCATCCATTGTAGTATTTCCCCATGGGGGCACTAGTGTTATTCGTGCATAAGAAGGATAGTTGCCTTCACATATGTATTTACTATCGACATTTGAATAAGGTAACGACTAAGAACAAGTATCCTCTTCTAAGGATAGATGACTTGTTTGATCAGTTGTAAGATGAAAAATTCTTTTCTAAGATATATCTCCAATCTGGGTATCATCATCTTAAGATTAGGGAGGTGGATATCCCAAAGATGGCTTTCCAAACTCGATATGGGAATTTTGAGTTCTTGGTGATGTCATTTGGTTTGACCAATACCCCTGCAATGTTAATGGATTTGATTAATAGGGCCTTCCATCAGTTTTTGGATATTTTTGTGATTGTTTTCATAGACAACATCCTGGTGTATTCTAAGAGTGAGGAGGATCATGCCAATCACCTCCGTGTTATGTTGCAGACCTTGAAGGAGTAGTAGTTGTATGCTATATTCTCAAAATGTGAATTCTAGTTGAACGATGTAACTATTTAGGGTCACATTATTTCTAGTGAGGGGATCATGGTGGATCCACAAAAGGTTGCAATTGTTAAGAAGTGGCCTTGACCCATGACTCCAACTGACATTCAGATCTTCTTGGGTTTGGTTGGGTATTATAGGATGTTTTTGGAAAGTTTTTTGACTATAGCTTCCCTATTGACTAAGTTGGCTATGTGTGAGGGTAGTTTCGAGAAGCAGAAGGATAAGCTAACTTTAGCTCTAGTTTTGACTTTGTCGGAAGGCACTGAAGGGTTTATGGTTTACTATGATGCATCTCGGGTGGGACTTGCTTGTATTCTGATGCAACATAGGAAGGTGGTAGCATATGCTTCAAGTCAGTTGAAGGTTCATGAGAGGAACTATCCCACTCATGACTTAGAGTTGTTAGCATTGGTGTTTGCATTAAAAATCTAGCTTCACTATTTGTATGAGGTGCATGTGGATATCTTCATAAAAGCCTGCAATATGTGTTTTCTCAGAAAGAATGTAATTTCAGGAAGAGAAGATAGCTTGAGCTTCTCAAGAACTATGATATGAGTCTTCACTACCATCCAGGTAAAGCTAATATGGTTGCTGATGCTCTTAGAAGGTTATCTATGCAGATTCTAGATCATGTGGATAAGGAGAAGTGGGAGTTGGTGAAGGATATTCACTATTAGGCTAACCTTGGAATTTGCCTTTTTAACTCCGAGGTGGTTGGTGTATTGGTTCAAGAAATGGTGTAGTTGTCTGTCGGTGTTGAGATTAAAGAGAAGCAAATGTTAGATCCTGTCTTGTTAAGGATCAAGGGTGATGTTAGTAGTGATGGTACCTTACGGTACCAAGGAAGGTTGTGTTTCCTAACGTCGATAGTTTGCGAGAAAGGATCTTTGTTGAGGCACATAAGTCGCACTATGTTGCTCATCCAAGTTAGATAAAAATATATCATAACCTCAAGGAGATGTATTGGTGGAATGGTATGAAGAAGGATATGACTGATTTTGTGGCCAAGTGCATGGTGTGTCAACAGGTAAAAATTGAGCACATGAGTCCTGGGGGATTGTATGAAGAAGTTGAGTTACCAGAATGCAAATGGGAGGTGATCAATATGGATTTCATTATCAGTCTTGCTAAGTCTTGGAATCAATTTGATTTGGTTTGAGTCATTATGGATAGAATGACAAAGTTACCTCAGTTTTTACCAATGAGGACTAACTTTTCATCTGAGGATTATGCGAGGTTGTATTTTCATGAATTGTGAAGCTTCATGGGGTATCAGTTTCTATCATCTTTGATTGTGGTACGTAGTTTTCATCTTATTTCTGATGGTTGTTTCAGAAAAAGTTACGTATTAAGGTAGTTTGACTATTGCATTCCACCCACAAACAGATAGAAAAGTAGAGAGGATGATTTAGAATCTAGAGGACATGCTTCGTGCATGTGTGATTGGCTATGGTGGTAGCTGGGTTAAGCATTTACCTCTTTTAGAGTTTTCTTACAAAAATAGCTAACATTTTAGCATTATATGTCCCTTTTTCAGGCATTGTATGGTAGGAGGTATATATCTCCTATTGGGTGGTTTGAGCTTGGTGAGGTGGATATGTTTTTTCCAAATTTGGTTTACCAGGTAATTGAAAAGGTGAAGGTGATTTGGTATAGGCTTAATTCTTCCCAAAGTCACAAAAGTCCTATACAGATATAAGATGAAGGAACTTGGAATTTGAGGTTGAGGATAGGGTGTTCCTAAAGGTGTCTCCCATGAAGGGAGTAATGCGGTTTGGTAGGAAGAGGAAGCTCAGTCCCTTGTACAGTGGTCCTTATATCATTTTGAGAAGGGTTTGTAATATTGCATATGAATTGGAGTTGACCTCTAGTTTAAAGTCCATTCATATGGTATTGCATGTCTCTATGTTGAGGAAATATGTAGGTGAGCCTTCATCGGTTGTTCCTTTGGAAGGATTGGGTATCTTGGATTCCTTATTTTATGAGGAGGTACCAGTTGAGATCTTAGATCGTCAGGTTCATTGGTTGTGGACCAAGGATGTACCTCCAGTTAAGGTTCTATAGAGGAACCACAAGGTGGAAGACACTAATTGGGAAGCGGAAAAGGCCATGAAGTCTAAATATCCATTCCTGTTTTCTTCTCCTGGAATTCATGCAGAAGGTATGTGTTCTTCATCATACTTTTTTTTCAAACTTTGTTAAAGGAAATATTGATTCCTTGAATCTTTATTTTTTACCTTTGTTAAAGGTCAAAATAGAGGTATTGGGGTGCAAATCGTGCTTATACTTCCTTGTCCATCATTCGGGGATGAATGATCCAAGTTAGGGAGAATTGAATCACCCTAGGTTTTGAACCTTAGAAAATCTCTCAATTTTTGGCTTCTAGACATCATACGACTTGGGGTAATTCTCATATGATGTGGTGAGGTTGTAAGACCCTATAAAATCCTTGTCATTTCAATGATATATAGCATGCTAAAATAGGTCCTAGATTTAGAAAATAATCAGCTAAGTATTGACACTTAGTCTCATTTTTGGCCGTGATATTTCGATGACTTTATTTTTTATCCTTACGACCTAAAAATGTTGATTTTTTAAATTGATTCATGATCAGGGATGTCAATAGGTGACCTCGTATGAGTTCTTGATTTTTTGAACATCGTTAAAAGCCTAATTGGATGTCCAAAATAGTGGATCGATGCGATCTCGATGCGTCGCATTGTACATTGCATCGACAATATCATCACCAAATCAAGCATGCAGTTTCCAGTGAGCCAACACAATCTCGATGCATCGCATCGGCCAACGTGTTGACCCCATCGATGCGACACGTCGGTCTGCGCATCGCTGGGTACATTTTCTTTAATTAGGTCTGCGTTTAGAAGGGTAATTAAGTTAATTTCCCCACTTTTATTTAGCCCTAAAACACAATATTTAGTTATCCTAAGAGAAAAATCAATCACTTTCTCTCAAATTCTTTCAAGAACAAAACCATAGGTCATTCAATTTCAAGTCCAAGCTTTAAGAACGCACCAACGATTTTCACGAAATTAATTACCAAGGTATATTAGGTGTTCATTCTTGGGTTTCCTTCAGCCTTGGAGTTCAAGAACCCTTTTAAAATTACAAGTTTATTGATTTCATGATTTATATTTTAGAATTTGGATTGTGTTCATGTATGTATTGATGTTTGGTTTACAAATCAAGATTCATTACAAGTTTCCAGTAAATTAATTAGCATGTGTGTAGAATTATGTGATTCTCATGTTAAACCCTTGAATTGCAAATTGAATGTTGTAGCCATGATGTTAATATTTTGATGAATTCCATGTGCATTAATTATGCTCCCTAAGTGTTTATGAAAATTTAGTAGTGAATTCATGACATAATATCATGTGGTCCCATTCATGTACAAGTTCATGCCTCTCAAGTGTTTGACAAAATGTCTAAATGAATGCATGGTGAATAAGTAGTTAATGTAATGTTTTCAAGATTTTGCCATGTTTTTCTATTGATGCTATCGAGTCCTGGGGGTATTCAATACCTAAAAATCTATCTATTTACCTAGAATTACAAAATCTACAGAATATCTCAGTAATGTCACAAACAGTAGTACTGAGAAAGTTACAGAACTCAGTGAACTCAGTCCATTTCAGTCAGTCCACACGATCAGTAACAGTTTAGTCAAGCCTAGTACCGTCTAATTATTAGTTTAGTGTCTATTTAGTTAGGAGTAGGACTCAGCACCGATCGAACTTACAGATGGGGGCTCACCTGCTAGTTGAGGGTGTGATCTTTAGTAGCAGTCCCTTAGTTCCATAATTACGTAGCTAGCGTAAGTTGAATATGTCAACCTATCAGTTGAGGGTTGATTAAGTGTTCACCTACCAGATAAGGGTGATTCTTTAGTATATCCACATAGCCATTGTTAGTACCCATGGCATGGTGCTAACACCCTTCCAACTGGGGTCACAGGTTGGACCCCAACTCAGTTTATAATCGGGGTATGTCGGTTAGATAGATGATATGCCCAAATTACAACTCTCGTTAGAGAGTGTAAGCAATCACTGTCAAATATAGAACCCAACTGGGTTAGGTATCGAATCCCATAGGAAATACTGTGTTCACTAAGTATTGTGGTCATTACTAGATTGTTGATTGAAGGTTCTAGAATAGAGGGGGATTTTGATTTATCAATTATATCAAATGTTTGTCATAGAAAGTCATCCAACTATAGGTTATATTGCTAATAGTAATTCAATAAGAGAAGTGAAACTAGAGTTATGGTTACCAAGATGCTTAAGTAGATCTAGGGTTGTGAACTATTTTGGATTCCCAATGAACAATTCTTATTGCAAGAGTAATTGAATTCTATGGTTTACCCATTAGTTTCTCAACCTAAATGAGTAAATTATCCCTTAATTCTTTTAAACCTAAGGAACATAGTATTAATTCAATATAATCTCACATGGGTTGATCCGGTTAAGGCTTCTACCCTCTATCCAAAGGTTGAAGCCTTTAGATTTATATAAACCCTTTCTTTTCCCAACAAGCACTTTTCTATTTGAACAAGTGTTGTTCTTGGGCTCAAATTTTAAGTTTGCAACCAAGAAAAGTCATTAAAGTGACGAAGAGTTTATCCAATATCAATTACTCATGGGAATCTACCAGATTCACAACCTAAAATAAGAATTTTACATCAAGGCTACCATAACCCTAGTTATGGGAGCTTAGCCACACATTTACACCCAAGAAAGAGAAGAAACCATTGTGTTATTCATGAATTAATTCAAAGTTTACTTACAAAATTCACAATTGTTGTTCTTCAATCTTCAATAGAAAATATCATAAAAGAATCTAGATCCATAAATCTTAAATAAATCTTTGAGAAAAACTATGTAACAATGTATTTTCAGTATGAAAAACCCTAATAAAAGATAAGAGATGGATAAAAGATGATCCCTTATAAAACCTAAAATTGGGTATTTATATGTTCTCAGGTAAAAGGAATTTAAAATTCAAAATTATAAAATCTGCGTCCAAAATGATGGCCAAAGTGGTGGTCCGTAGGAATTCTGACGGTCCACCATATTAGCCGTCGTTGATGATCCTTGAAAGCCAAGTTCTGCTTAGCGCTAATGGCCAAAATAGTGGTCCATCAAAAGACTGACGATCCACTATATGGGCCATCGCTGACGATCCTGGAAAGGCTGGTTCTGCTTAGCTCTGACGTCCAAAGTGGTGGTCCGCTGCAAGACTAACGTTCCACCATATGGACCATCGATAATGGTCCTTGAGATTCAAATTCTAGATAGCCCTGATGGCCAAAGTGGTAGTCCGTTGTAAGGCTGACGGTCCACCAAATGGGCCGTTACTGAGTGTTTCAGGATGCCTTGTTCTATTTAACACTGATGATTAAACTGGTGGTCCGTCGGAAGACTGACGGTCCACCATTTTTACCACCATATTTTTCTTCTACTTTTCTGAGTCTTTTCCTTCATCTAGCTTCTTACCCTTAAACACTAAATCCAACAATAAATGCAATCTTAGTTGCTTGAAAACATATAATTTTCCCAAGAAAATGATGCAAAATGTTTTGTCAAATGCCGAAACATCAATGGTCACTCCCACAGTTTCAGTTTCAGACTCAGTATAGAACTCAGTTCAGTTTATAGAATCAGGACTGTCAAAAACACTCACCTAGTATTCAGTAATACAATCATCAGTAATCTCAGATATCAGTCACTCAGTCATCCAAACTCAGTATTCAGTTTCAATATAATCTCTGATTCAGTATATATATGTATATGCAATGTATTTCATAATAAGCATTTACAACGGTTTTTGTTATTCGTGTACTCTCATTCAATTATTTCATGATGTTCATTCAGTCAGTTATCATCTCATACATATGAACCCATGTATATTAGCCTACCTCACTTAGCATACTAGTACATTCAAAGTACTGACTCATACTCTTTCTTTTGCGCTATGATGTTTCATATCATAGGTTAAGACGCATGGGCACCTGACCGTACTTAGCAGCTCAGGTTATTAGCAATAGTTATAGTGGTGAGTCCTCATATTTCTATGATAGAGTTATTTATTTCAGTATTCTAGTAGTCCAGCATGTTTAGTAGCAGGAGTTAGTTGTGGGCTTGTCCCATCAACTCCCTATTTAGACAGTTAGAGGCTTTCGGACTAGACTATTTCAGACAAATATTTAGTTTTTCACTATTACTATCAGTATTCAGTATTTATTCCATTATTTTGAGAACCTTATGACATTTCAGCTATAATTCTGCATATGTTATCAGTAGTATTATTGAGTGCTTACAGCAGGTACCAGTCATGGGTTAGCTTGTGGTCCTTTGAGATCATAAGCACCGTGTGACATCCAAGGTGTATACTCGGGGCATTAAAACGGTTTGGTTGGTCTTGGTTGTATAGTGACTAGTGTAGGTTGGTCGGTTTCTGTCCAACGTACGGTTCAGTCATACTAGTCATATCTTAAGGTACTAGTAGTATGTTGCCAATCGTTTATTGTATTATATTTAACCTAGAAGATTCTATTCTGCCTAAGGTACGGTTTTAAGGTACTGGTCGTGTGGTTGGGTATGGTTTGGCCATAGTGGTCATATGTTAGATAGTATTGAGGTCAAAGGGGAGGCCTAGGGTATGATATAGGGGTACCACTCGTACCATAGGGTACGGTTTTAGGGATAGTTGTCGTACCTTTCTATGTGAATTTTATGCAATTTAAGTTGGGGTTAGTCTTGACATTTCCCCTCTTAACCTCTTAAGGACCCATGACTTATAAAATTGGGACATCATTTAACCTATTATTCTAATCTAAGGACTTAGTACACTTTTGGGAAATTTATGCAGTTTAAGTTTGGGGTAATCTAAACATTTTATGTCATGGATGTTTTTACATACGTCTGTAATTTTATAGACTATGGTTTCGGCTATGGTTGGGGGCACGTTCCGATCAGATATTGTTTTACTTTTGGTTAGAGGCTTTGTGAGACTACTATAACTTGGTATGGGCAGTGTCGGTATTAGTGTCAGACTTGGCATTGGTATTGGTATTATGTATTATATCGGTGGACTAAATTTGATTTATGATTCTTTTATTTTATTTTGGAGTATATATATAAACATATTGGGGTATTGTCTTGGTTTGGTTAGTTATTGGACGGAATGACTTGGTTGGATGGGTCTAGGAAGTAGACTTATCACAAAGTTATTATAGCTTCAAATTTTTGTAATGAGTGGTGAATTTACCACTCATTTTCACTCAGCATTCATGACATTATCATGATTTAAATGCATAAATAAGACACATTTGTGGTTAAATGCACTAATTTCCACATTTTCCAGGCATACAGGTCATGAGATGGAAAGATGTGGATATGAGCTTAAAAGAATCAAAAAGGAGAAAGAAAGTGAAGCTAGAAGGCCTGAAGCAAAAACAAGCCTCAGTTACCGTGATCGTGGTCTGTCAAGCTTAGTCAAAGTACCGTGATCGTAATGTTTTTACCGTGGTCATGGTAGGGGTGATCGCGGACAAGTACCAGTGATTGCGACAATGTGGGATTTTTGCCCAAGGGTTGGCTTGTAATTTCACACTAGATGTTCCCAATGTTCCTTAAGAGGCTCAACCTATCTCATTGAGGAGAATCCCCAATTTTTGGGACTTTTTCAACTATCTAGATTCAAATTTTGAAGGGAATAACTTTGAACAAATTTTTGGGTGACAAATACATTAGAGTATCTTCAAAGTGGAGGATTGAAAAATTCCATTGATGATTTGTTGAACCTTAAAATTTGGATTTTCATTCTCTTTATCTTTCAATAAATCAAATTAATTGAGATTTTGGGTATAGATTTGCCTATTAATCTGATGAATTGCTAGTTCTTCCTCTTGGGGTTATGTAAGAATAGGGTACAAGTGTGTGTGGGTTGTGATTGTTAGCTTCAATTATTGGTTCATATTGTTGGGTTTTACAAATGCTTGATTACAAAAATGGAATATTTTGTTGAAAACCACAAATTTCATAAATCCCACACACCATCCTTGAAAGAGAGATATGGGTAGTCTAGATCCTACATTATCTTTGAAAGATGGTTGTAGGTGACATGAGCATTCGTGAACAATAAGATAGATAATAGTTATTCCCTTTTTATTGTCTTAGAAATAAGGATAAATTGTAGAATTTCTATATCTTAGGCATCATCCAAGAAATAGGGACACCCAAATTTAGGCTTTTTGTGATGGGTTGACCACGCCTATGAGGTATTTGAAAGCATGCATGGGTAGGCTTAATTAGGGGTTTTGATACTAGCCTTTCAACAAACTACCAAACTATCACCCATGCATTCTTGATCTAGAGTGGAAGTTGATTTTCATGAACTCACATACTAGTTGTCCTTAGTAAAATATAACCCTAAGATTTATTCCTAATTAACTACGCTCTATTTATTTGTAGCCTTGAATTAGTCCTCTGGAAGTTGAAAAGTATTGACAATTTTTAAAACATTCAAAATCCTCCAAAATATTTTTTATCATATATTTGAATTTAGCAAGTAACTTTAATTTCAAACTAGTTTAATCACCAATCACATTGTTGCTCGTGGGTTTGACCCCAACTCAATGTTGGGTAATTATATTAACAACGACCTCCTTGAACTTAAATTGACGTGTAAGTTTAACATTATTAAAAAATTTCATCGTTGCAGGCAAACAATTTGGCATATTAAGTTAGTTTGGAATTTTAGCCTATTTGCTTGGATTGTAACTTGTAAATAGTTGTTTGTGACTTTCTTTCATTTATTGTGTTAGGTAGATATTTGTTTTTGTTTACTTCTCACTTTGGCATCTTGGAATGAATGTGATGGTGGTTGGAAATCTTAACTTGATGATCGATGTCCATATTATGATGGACCCCACTTTTAGCGAGATTGTAGATATGCTCCATGGGAAGATATAGTGCACCATCTCAATCCTATTGGAAGTTTGATTGTTCTTTGTGTGGTGGTCGGGATGGGCATTGGAGTGATTGCCCCAATGCCCCCCTCGTTATGGTAATAAAAATAGGAGTTCTTCTTATGAGTTTGATAGGTCTCATTGATGGGATAAAGGAAGAATAATATGCCAAATACAATAGTGTCGAAGAATGCTTCAAACTCTTATGGATCGGGGAACTACAATAGAGGAGGATACTCATGACTTGCATCACTCCATGACGTCATTTACTAAGGAGATAAAAAAAGTAAAAGAAGTGGGTGAAGAGGTTGATCTTGCAAGAACCATAAATATTCCCATTCTTCCAAGAGAGATTGCAATTGAAGAATCCTCAATTGTTTCCCAACCAACTGAACTAAACATAGTGAATGACGCCAAAATTGAGGAAATGGTGCTAGAGTCAAAAGAAAAAGCCACACAAAACCTTTGTGAAGACTCTAGTTCATTTTGATGTGAGAATGTCAAGATGGATACAACTTCGGAATTAGGAAGAAGACCTCATTCGGATCACTTTTTAACATTATGCTTGGTGGATGTGATAAAATTCAAACCACTTAAGAAAATGACGAACTTGGGAGATAGGGTGAAAGATCCTTATATTTTGGAGTTTGTCATTTCGAGTGGTTGAGACAATGCCCCTCACTTAAAGGTCAATAAAGGCAAAATTCAATGTGTAACAAGTAGATTTTTTATGGTCTCATTGATACCTAACGAGCCTATTTGGAAATTTGATATGAAGTTGGGTAACAAATATAAGTATTCAAAGTGGCAAGATAGAGGCCACATCACCACAACCTGGCTTCGGTTCGATTTTATCTTGAAAGATCTAAATCTTCTGTGTCACTGTCACTCAATGCATAGTGAGTGAAATTTGGGTCGGAGATTCAAATCTTCCAAGTGGAAAAATAAACGGTAGTTGATTTTATTTTTGTTTATGCATAACCCATGAAATTGAGGTCCTGAAGAGTGTTTGGATCAAGTTTGAGAAAGAAAAAGTGTGAAATTATTATGTTTTGGACTGAGTAGGAGAGTGTAGAGGACCTAAAATTGGGTCTCAGGTATAACAATTGCGGGCTTATGCCACTGCAATTGTGGTAGCCGAGTCACTATGATCACAGAAATCTAACCACAATAACTGTTGAATCAGTTTAAAAGACCATTCGACTACCCATTCTCACCCACACTCCTTTTTGAACTTTTTTCTAAAAAATTGCATCCAAAAGCCAAAAATTTTAGCATAATCAAGTTGCTCATTGCATCCCCGTGCATTCTGCACTATGGTATTGTCTAACTCTCTTGAATTGTATCTTTTATTTGCCTAAAACTTATACTTTAGAAGTATGCCTAGAATAATGTTTCCAATCGCTAAACCTATGCATGAATGTGATTAATTGTATGGTACGCTGTTCTCATTGGTATACATATCGATAGGGACGTCTTGAGTACCCAAAATTTGGCATAAATAGAGTTTAAATAGCGTGTACACTATGTGTTTGATTAAATGCTCCAACAAACTTAGTGCAAAATTCTTCAAATTTTTAGAGAACAATCAAGCTTTAGGTTTTAAGTTTCATGAGCATAAAGATTAATTGGTTAGTTGGAACTCAAATTAGGGTTGAAAGTTTATATTTGGTACTTTTCAAACTTAGTCAAAATTGGTCTTAGATACTGCGATCGCGGTCATTGGGGTATAGATCTTGGTCAAGATTCTGTGCTCACTATATTTGAGAGCAGTTTCCATCTTAGACCAAAAATTTTATATGCCCATTTTTCACCCCAAAACCCATTATGACACTGCCCCATGAGTTTATCTGATTAACCTAGCATGGTTTTGGTCTGAAAATATGATAATGTTCCTTGTTGTGTTACTTATAGATACTCAGCCACAAAAAGGGAGATTATGACCATATCTGCTTTATAGCCCCATAATGTCATAGCCTCTACTATAGTGACCTCCCAAGGACAAAGATACTCCCAAAAAGGGATACTTGGATGGACAAAGTGTTAAAGAAATTACCAGTATTTCATACTAGGCTCACTGCTACAGGGTGGATATACTTTGTCCCGAATCCCTATTTTGCCAATGAGCAATGGGTGTGAGATTTTTATGCTAATCTTAGCGTAGTTTCCATCTCAAGCGTAGGAATGAAGATTAGGGAAAAGGAGGTGCCCTTCAGAGCAGAGTAGATAAATGACCTATATGTGCTCCCAGATATAGACATATCTCAATTTAAAGCAAAAAGTTGTGAGCCATGGTCCTGGATGGCTATTATACTATGACCTAGAAAAGAGTCTCCCTGGGTTGCCACCAAGAGAGGGATCTCCATGAACGATTTCACAATGGAGGCCAATATTTGGTTAAATATCATCTACAGCTGGGTTTCTCCATACACACATATGACTGTTGTCACAGATATGCAAGCTCAGATGGTGGTTATATCTTATCTGGCATTATTCTAAATGTGCGCCAGATTGTTATCTTAGAATGGAGGAATTTCAAGATTTAGGGCAATACACTTTTTCTCTTTTCTTCTCTTATTAATAAGTTGTCTAAGAGGGCCGGAGTAGAGGAGTATCCATCAGATACCTAGGTACAGCCAAACCCCTGCATCTTTCCACTAAAAATTAAGGGGGAGGGTAAACCTAGTCAAAGTAAAAAAAGAAAGATCGACTTAGGCAAGTCGACCTAGGAGGGCACAGAGCCATGTAAACCTTCCTCGAAAACCCCTTTGATGAGATCTCAGGGGAGATACGGGTGATCAAAGAATTGATGTCCAAGTTTTCTCAGGGACCAGAGGAGTCTTCCACTGTCCGCTATTCCTATGTTGCACGGTCAAAGTATAAAGTGTGCATGGAGAACCAAAAGAAGCAGCGACCCACCATTGCAAGATTAGAAATAGCCTATTGAGCATTGGTAAAGTCACACGGGGACCTCAAAAAGTCATAAAAGAAGATGGTAAAGAGAGAGAAGAAAAGAGAAAAATTCTTCACCAAGATGTGGAAAGAGGTGAAGTGCATCTTTAAGGTACTCAAACCCAAGAAGCGACTTTCTTCACTGAGAGTTGAGAGTGATGATGAAGGCCTAACTGAGTGGCCTGGTGTTGAGAATAATGGACATGATGCAGATTCTGAGGGAGATAGCAGCTCCTAATGAAAACACAGGGAGCATATCTTTTTCCCCTTTTATTGGTTACTTGATTATACAGTAAGGAAATTACAATCTATTGGTTGGGGGTGTATCCTCTGTGTCTGCATTATATTTTGTGCATGCGATTGGTGATAGTGATATATTCCTTGTTTTTTTATGTTTTTATTTGTGGATGTTTCATGTTGACTTTGGTTAGTTTGTTATTTTGTAATTTTAGGCTCTCAGATAGTGCCCACGTTTCATGGAATATTTGCTAGTTTATTTTTAGTTCTCATTTTATTTTTGTTATGGTGATATCAGATGAGCTTTACCCTATGATAGCTTAAGTGACGATATTCTTAATGGAAAAGCGTCGTGATTGGGTTTTGATCCATGGATGTAGGAGAAGTCTGAGTACCTGTGGCATCGAGGTCACAAATGCATCGAAGTTTGAGTACCTATGACATTTTGTATTTGATATCACACTTTTATCATGGCAAAGTATGAGTAGCTATATGGTTTCCCTGTATGAAAGCAAAAATGTGAGATGAAGGCTTTATTCGGTGCCATAATTAGCAAATTTTTTGTAGTGCAAATGCAAATCAAACACCCCTCTCCGTCAAAAATCTTTAATAAATCAAGTGCATGGACGTGAGAGACCTTGTAACAAAACTTTTTATCTTCTTGTGACTCCAAAAATTTTGGCTAGTGAAAATTGCTAGATACTCTATTTTTTGTCTCTAATGGGTGGGGCAATTGAGCCTCCTTGGCAAATTTGCATGCCATGTGTGGTGAGTTTGTTTGTACAAATCCCACGTGTACTCGTACCATATAGAACTTTCCCTATTAGTCTCTCAATCCTTATCCAGAAACCACCTCTCAGAAGGACTTAGTGACGATAAACATAGTGGAACGTCAATCTTGAGACAGGCCACTAGTGTCACCGTCAGGCCTTATCCAGAAGCTACAATTTTGAAGAAATGACTGACAAACCAGATGGTGGACCATCAACACAGCGATGGACCACCATATGGACCGTCAACTTGGACACAACCTTTCTCCTTTTAAATTTTAAATTCCTTTTTTAGCTAGGAACAGATAAATACCAAATTCTAGGGTTAAGAGATGGACTTTTTATATTTTACAAGTTTTACCTTCTATCAAAACTCTCTATAAACTAGTACTTTGGGGGATTGATAGAGATCTTAGAGAAGTTTTATCATTGAAGCTTGTTTATTGAAGATTCCAGAACTGATTCTTGGGATTATTTGTAAGTGAATTCTAAATCTATTTATGAATAATACAAGAATTATTTCTCTTTCTACGATAGAGTTTTGTGGCTAAGGATCCCATAACTAGGTGAAAAACATCTATGGGTTGTGAATCAAATTGAGTTCCATGACTGAATGATATTGTATAAGCCTTTCTTCAGTTTAATGACTTTTCTTGGTCGCAAACTTGAAAAGTGAGCCCAAGAACATCACTTGTCTAAAAGTAAAGTATTTGTTGGGAAAAGAAAGTGTTTAAATGAATTCTAAGGGCCTTAACCTTTAGAGTAATGGAAAATGACCTAATAGGATTAGCTTACATGTGAAATTTGGTTGAAAGAACAATGCATCGTTTGAGTTCGAGAGAATTTTAGGATACTATATCCACTTAGGTTGAGAAACTAAGGGATAAAGAATAGGTCTCAACCATTCTTGCAATTGAGTTTGCTAAATAGAACTCATAAGTGATTCACAACCCAAATTGTGCTAGCATTTTGGTGACCATATCCCTGGTTTGATTAATCTCATAAAGTTACGAATTACAAAGAGAATCATCTGTTAGAATACTATTGTTACAATTAATTAGTTTATAAGTTAAAAACCAAAAAAACCCTTATTCAGGAACGTCTGATCAGCAGTCCAGTAACAATTACAATACTTAGTGAGCATAGTATTTCCTGTAGGATTCGACACCCAACCTAGTTGGGTTCTATATTTGACAGCGACCGCTTGCACTTTCTAACGAGAGTTGTAATTTGGGTGTATCAAATATTAGCGCCGTTGTCAGGGAATATGGTTTTCAACTAAGTTTGTAATTGTTAATCGACCATTTGGTCAAAGATTCCTAAATTTTTCATTTTTTTTGTTGTTTTTGTTTTGTGCAGGTTGAGTGTCTTGAATGCCAAGTACGCAAAGATCGGGTCAACCATTATTGCCTATTAATCCTGAACCACATCTCATTGGAATAATGGAAGGTCAAAGGGACCCAAAAAGGGTAGCTGCTCTGCAGGAGCAGGCTAGATTATCGTCCTTAGCAGCCACTCAAATTAACCAGTAGAATGCTGATAATACTAGTCGGGAGGTAAACCCAAATAATGAAAACCTGGGCGATGATGAGTAACTAACCCCAAGGCATGAAGACGATGAAGTTGCACCAGTGAACAGGAATGTCAACAGAAATTGCCAGGCTAGAATAAGATCCGAACGCCGAGCTATTCAGTTTGCTCTTGATGATGATGATAGTGAGTTGGATGGGGCTAGTGCCATAGGGGCTATTATTCCTCCACCCTTAGCACCCGGAGCCAAGTTTAATATTATATGTACGATGATCCAGTTGTTGCATCTGAAGAAACTATTCAGTGGACTTGTTGGTAATGATCCAAATATGTATTTGATCAACTTCATCTCAAAATGCAAGTAGTTTAACAATCTGGGAGTTGGGCAAAATGTTATTCAGCTGCGATTATTCCCATTATCTCTTTCTGGAGAAGTAACATTATGGTTGAATGGGCTAAACCCCAACTCTATTATAAATTGGAGGCAACTGAAAGATGCTTTCTTAGAAAGGTTTTTTCCGCCATCCAAGAGGGCAAAGTTAAGAGTTGAAATCAGTAATTTTAGGCAGCTTCCAACTGAAGCTCTTCATGAAATTTGTGAAAGGTTCAAAAAGAAGCTTACACAGTACCCGAATCATCAGATGCCTAGCATCCACCTGAAAGAGATATTACATAGGGCCTTGAATTTGGTGACTAAGCCAGTGGTGGATAATATTGTGGGTGGGTCATTCATGGACCTCACTTTTCTTAAGGCATCGGAGATGCTAGATTGTATAACAGAGATTAGTAGAGCTTGGCATACCAGAGATCCTGAGGTAGCAAGCTCTACTGTATCTATTGGCATGACTACAAAGCAGAGGTGAAGGGAGGAGGAACGTGACCAAGATATGGCTTACATAAAAACACAGATGGACCATCTTACTAAGAATAATTATCAAGAAAGACAGAGAGGGTTAAAGCTGTTGCATCATTGGGAAGAGCTGAATTCGACTCTGAGGAGGAAGCAAATTACTTGAATAATCAGGGGGGTTTTTGAGGCAGTGGCCAAGGAAACCAAGGTCAGAACTACTATGAAAAATCTAGATACAAGGACTGAGACCAAGAAAATTGGAAGAATAAGAATGACAGGAGTGGTTTGTATGTTCCTCCTATGAATTATGAGGCTGCTGCATCTAACTCTGGGAAGATGTCCATGGAGGACATGATGGCTAAGTTGTTGAAGAGAGTAGAGGCAACCAACACGGGAGTAGCTAAGGTAAAAAATGATTTGTCTTTCATGAATTAATTGGTTGATTTGCATTCTACTTTCATAAAAAATTTGGAGCAGCAAATGAGTCAACTGTCTACGGCATTTAATCAAAGGAAGGATGGCACTCTACCAAGTGATAGTGCAAAATCCAAGGAAGGATAGGTCGTGTATGGCAATTACCACCAGGAGTGGTAAGGTGTTGGCAAACCCATCTGTGGGTAAGCCTGTGGTTGATAGTATAGAAGAGAGTGTCGATGAAGCAGATTATAATCATCCTGTAGAAGATGAAAACCTTGATGAGATTATTCATGATGCTACACCCAACTATCAGCAGTCTGATGAGTTTGAAAAAAGAGAAAAATAAAGAAAAGAAAGTGCTGGAGAGAACTCTCCCAAAACCACCACACCTCTTTCCTTAGAGACTGAGAAAGAAGGTCGATGACACAAAGTTTAGTAAATTCATGGCAATGCTGAAGCAGATGACTATAAATGTGCCTTTTGTAGAGGCACTGGATAAAATTCTAGGGTATGCCAAATTTATAAAGGACCTCTTAACAAAGAAAAGGGCAGCAATCTATGAACCGGTGGATAATTTCCATCATTGCAGTGCGATTGCCACAAGGTCCTTAGTACAGAAGAAGGAAGATCCGGGAGCTTTCCCTATTCCTTACACGGTTGGGTGTTTGGATTTTGCTAAGGCTTTATATGATATGGGTGCTAGCATTATTCTGATACCGCTAGCCATTTATAAAAAGATGGGTTTAAGAGAGCCTACACCAACCAATATGCATCTTATGATGGCAGATAGGTCGGTAAAATGACCTATTGGTATTTTGTATGATGTATTGGTGAAGGTGGCTAACTTTATTTTCCCTATAGATTTTGTCATTTTGGATTGCCAGGTAGAGTTCGAGGTGACCATAATATTGGGTCAACCTTTTCTTACAACTGAAAGTGTGCTGATTGATTTGTGGGCTAATGAGCTCTTATTTTGGATGAATGATAAAGTGGTACGTTTTAATGTATGCAAATCAATGAAGAAGCATAAAGAAATAAGTGTGTTCTCCATAGTTGATGTATATTATGAGGACGAGCAGGAAATATCTATAGAAGACCAGCTTGTTGTTGAGCCATTAGCTACTGTGCTTATGAATTTTGATCGTGAGGATATTGAGAAGTACGAAGAAACTGTCTGTGCTTTGACAGGAATGGGGTCGTACTCTTATGACCCTAAGTAGCTTGATCTTGACCTTAGGAATCGACCTTCACCATCGGCGAAGCCATCAATTGAAGATCCACCGGTGTTAGAATTGACAGAGTTACCCAGTTCTTTGAGGTATGTATTCTTGGGTAGTGAAAATACACCACCAGTTATTATTTCTACAGATCTGGGGGAACAACAGGTGGAAGCTCTCATCTCTGTTCTTAGGCATAAAAGAGCTATTGGCTGGACTATTGCAGATATCATTGGTATCCCTCCTGGCATATGTATGCATAAGATTCAGCTAGAGGAAGATTGTGTGCCTACTATTGAGCATCAGCATCACCTAAACCCACCTATACAAGAGGTGGTGAAGAAAGAAATCATCAAATGGTTGGATGCAGAGGTGGTGCATCCAATATCAGACAGTAATTGGGTAAGTCCTATACAGTGTGTGCCCAAAAAAGGGGGCATGACAGTAGTGGCCAACGAGAAGAATGAATTGATCCCACTTAGGACTGTCACTAAGTGAAGGGTGGGTATGGATTACCGAAAGCTCAACTCGTGGACACTAAAAGATTACTTTCTGATGTCATTCATGGATCAGATGCCTGATCGATTGGCAGGAAGGGGTTGGTACTGCTTCTTGTATGGTTATTCGGGGTATAACCAAATCTCCATTGCTTCTGAAGATTAGGAGAAGACGATCTTCACATGCCCATATGGCACATTTGCTTATAAAAAGATGTCTTTTGGTTTATTCAATGCACCGGCCACTTTCCAAAGGTGCATGATGTCGATCTTCTCTGATATGGTGGAGGACACCTTAGAGGTGTTCATGTATGACTTCTCAGTGGTTGGAGATTCCCTTGACTTTTGCTTGTTGAATCTAAGTCGAGCATGACAGCGGTGTGAAGAGTTTAATCTGGTCCTTAACTGGGAAAAATGCCACTTCATGGTGAAGGAAGGCATTGTTCTCAGTCATAAAATTTCTGCAAAAGGTATTGAGGTGGATAGGAACAAGGTTGAGGTCATTGAGAAACTACCTCCCCCTATATCAGTAAAAGGGGTGCGTAGCTTTCTTGGCCATGTAGGATTTTGTCGCTGATTTATAAAAGGTTTCTCGAAGGTTGCAAACCCATTATGCAAACTTCTTGAAAATGAGGCCAGGTTCTTTTTTTATGATGATTGCAGAAAGGCATTTGAATGCATTAAGATGAAATTAGTAGAGGCTCCAATTATTGTTACTCCTGACTGGACAAAGTTGTTTGAACTAATATGTGATACTAGCGGGGTGGCGCTTGGAGCTGTGTTGGGGAAGAAAAAGGATAAATTGTTTCATCCAATCTATTATGCCAGCAAGGCCTTGGACAAAGCTTATTTTCTAGGGACCAAGGTGGTGGTCCACACGGATCATGTAGCTCTGAGGTATTTAATGGCGAAGAAAGATGCAAAGCCAAGATTCATCCGGTAGGTGTTATTGCTTCAAGAATTTGACTTTGAGGTCAAGGATCGTAAGGGATGTGAAAATCAAGTAGCAGATCACTTATCCAGACTTGAAGAAGACCAAGAAATCAAGGACAAGTTATATATTGATGATTCCTTTCTGGATGAGAAGATACTAGCTGCAAAGCTCAAGCAGATACCTTCGTATGCTAATTTTGCAAACTACGTGGTAAGTGAGGTGATGCCGGATAATATTTCCTTTCACCAAAGGAAAAAGTTCCTTCATGATATGACCCAATATTTCTGGGATGAGCCGTACCTTTTTCGACGATGTGCAGATGGTATTATTAGGCAATGTGTCCCAGAAGTAGAAGTGTTGAATATTTTGGAAGCATGCAATGCTTCACCTATTGGTGGTCATCATGCAGGTGACCAGACTGCTCAGAAAGTATTACAGAGTGGCTTCTATTGGCCTACACTATTGACAGATACACATGAGTTTGCTCGTAGATACAATCAATGTCAGAGGCAAGGATCAATCTCCAAATGCCATGAGATGCCAATGTCTAAGATGATGGAAGTAGAGTTGTTTGATGTATGGGGCATCGACTTCATGGGCCCATTTGTAAGCTCATACGGGTTAAAATACATCTTAGTGTTTGTGGACTATATCTCGAAATGGGTGAAAGCTGTTACTTTGGCTGGTAATGAATGAAAAAGAGTTGTGGCATTTCTGAAGAAGAACATATTCTCCCGTTTTAGAGTACCAAGAACAATCATAAGTGATGGGGGATCCTATTTCTGCAATAAAGTTTTTAGGGCTGTTTTGGCAAAGTATGGAGTAAAAAATCACCATGTAGCAACTCTATATCACCCACAAACTAGTGGGCAAGTTGAGGTGTCAAATTGTAAGATTAAGGCCATTCTCACAAAAACTGTGAATGCTAATAGTCAAGATTGGTCTCGAAATCTTGATGACGCCTTGTGGACGTATCGAACTGCTTTTAAGACACCAATTGGCATGTCACCTCATCAGCTAGTCTATGGGAAGGCATGTCACTTACCAATCGAGATTGACCATAAGGCCTTGTGGGCTATCAAAAGGCTTAATATGCATTGGAAAGAAGTAGCAGATCTAAGATTGGAGCAGCTGAATGAGATGGATGAATTTCTTCTCAGGGCCTATGAAAGAGTAGACTTGTATAAAGAGAAGAAGAAAAAATACCATGATCGAAGGATTGCATAGAGAGAATTCAGGAAAGGTGATTTGGTACTTCTTTTCAACTCCAGACAGAAGCTGTTTCCAGGTAAGTTGAAATCCAAGTGGTTTGGTCCGTTCAAAATCAGCCAAGTCCACTTATCAGGAGTAGTCGAGCTTGAAAATGGAGACGGTAGTGTATTCAAAGTGAACGGGCAAAGAGTTAAACTTTATATTGGTCCAAAAGACTTGAGAAGAAGTGTTGATGTCTTTTATCTCGATGAAGTATGAGTACTCGAGACACCTGAGTCATGCCGTGACGTTAAATCAGGCGCTAGTGAAAGGCAACCTACAACATGTTGTTGTAACCATAGTTAGAGTACATTTCATGTTTTTGTGCAATTTTGTTGTATTTGTAAAGTGTGTAGGACCAGAAATGCAGTAAAAAGGAAAATAAGAGATACATCTGAGCTACTGGAACATTGTGATGGATGACTTGATGGACCACCAGTTCCCTAACGGACCACCATCTCCAACCGTTAAGAACTGGCAAGAAAATCCATTCACTAGATAAGCCATGACGTCCTGAGTGGAGGACACTCACAATCCTGGTGGGACATCACAACAACCATCAGAAGTAAGATCAGTGACCCACATTCTGGTAAAAAGTGACGATCAAACTGGTGGACCATCACATGTTTGGTGGACCGTCCCACTTACCGTCACACCAAAACAAAAACATTCAAACTCAGGTGATGAGTGACGTTCAAAGTGGTGGTCCATCAAACATGTGACGGACCATCAATTATACCGTCACTTTAACCCTAGTTCTAAATCAGGTCGGGTTGACCCGGTACTCTTTATAAGTATCCTGCATTTTTCTCAAAGTGAGATTTTAAGAATAAAGTTGAGCGGGTACATTCATTGTAACCGTTCCATGACCTTTGCCTGGTCCACTCCCTTAAGATTTGAAGAACCTGAAGAGAGAGATCCCATTTGAGACTTCCTTCCATACCCAATATGGGCATTTTGAGTTTTTGCTTATGTCATTTGGGTTGACCAATGCCCTGATGGCATTTATGGGTTTGATGAATAGGGTTTTTCATCAATTTCTAGACTTGTTCATCATTGTTTCCATAGACGATATTTTAGTGTACTCTAAGAGCGAAGTTGATCATTTGAATCACCTCTTCATTGTATTACAGACCTTGAAGGAGCAGCATTGTATGCCAAATTTTCAAAATGTAAAGTTTTGTTGAACGTTGACAGTTTTCTAGTTCATATCATGTCTAGTGAAAGGATCATAGTGGATCCACAGAACATTGCAGTTGTGAAGAAGGGGCCTAGACCTACGACTCAAACCGATATTCGAAGCTTTTTAGGTTTAGTGGGTTACTATAGGAGGTTTGTGGAGAATTTTTTTTACTATAGCTTCCTTATTGACTAAATTAGCTCAAAAGAAGGAAAACTTCTTATGGTTTGATAATTGTGAGGGTAATTTTGAGAAGCTAAAGGATAAGCTAACTGTGGCTCCAATCTTAACTCTTTCTGAAGACATTAGGGGGGTTTGTGGTGTATTGTGATGCATCTCAAGTAGGGCTTGGTCTTATCTTGATGCAGCATGGAAGTGTGATAACTTATGCCTTTAGACAATTGAAGGTGCATGAGAAGAATTTTCTAACTCATGACTTGGAAATAATAGTTGTGGTATTCGCGTTAAAAATTTAGCATCACTATTTATATATGGTTCATGTGGATATCTTTTCTGATCATAAGATCCTGCAGTATGTGTTTACTCAAAAAGAGATTAACCTCAGGCAAGGGAGATGGCTTGAGCTTCTTAAAGACTATAATATGAGTCTTCACTACCACCCAGGTAAACTTAACGTGGTTGTTGATGCTCTTAGCAGGTTATCCATGGGGAGTCTAGCTTATGTGGATTAGGAGAAATGAGAGTTGGTGAAGGATATTCACCATTTTTCTTACCTCAGAGTTCCCCTTTTGGAGTCTAAGAATGGTGGTGTATCTATGCAAAAAGTGGCTCGATTGTCTCTTAGTGCTTAAATTAAGGAGAAACAGATGTTAGATCCTATCTTGATGAGGATCAAGGGTGATGTAGGTCGATTAAAGGTGATGGCCTTCAAGATCAGTGGTGATGGCACCTTACAGTATAAAAAAAGGTTATATGCTCCTAAGGTCGATCTCTTATGAGAGAGGATCTTAGCTGAGGCACATGAGTCGCGCTATATTTTTCATACTGGTTTGATGAAAATTTATCATGACCTTAAGGATATTTATTGGTAGAGAAATATAATACGGGGTGTGGCTAATTTTATGGCCAAGTGCATAGTGTGCTAGCAAGTGATAATTGAGCAAATAAGGCCCGAAGGATTATATCAATAAATTGAGTTACTTGTATGGAAGTGGGAAGTAATAAATATGGATTTCGTTACTGGTCTTTCTCGATCCTTAAATTAGTTTGACTCAATTTGGGTCATTATGGATAGGATGACAAGGTCTGCTCACTTCTTGATTGTATGGACTAGCTTCTCGACTGAGGATTATGCAAGGTTGTATCTCCATAAGTTTATAAAGTTGCATGGGGTACCTATATCTATCAATTCATGTCATGGTACGCAGTTTTCATCCAACTTTTGGTAATGGTTCAAAAAGGTTTAGGGACCAAGGTGAGTCTTAGTACTGCTTTTTACCCACAATCAGATGGACAAGAAAAAAAAACTTTTCTAATATTGATGGATATGTTTTATGCTTGTGTGATTGACTATGGTGGTAGTTGGGTTGGGCATTTTCCTCATATATAGTTTGACTATAATAATAGCTACCACTCTTGCATTAAGATGACTCCATTTGAAGCCTTGTATGGTAAGAGATGTAGATCCCCTATTTGCAAGTTCGAGGTTGGAGAGGTGGATATATTTTTCCCATAATTGGTTCAACAAGCTATGGAGAAGGTGCAGGTGATTTGGGATAGACTTAAGGCTTTCGAAAGATGCCAAAAATCCTATACTGATATGAGGTGAAGGAATTTAGAGTTTGAGGTTGGGGATAGGGTGTTCCTAAAAGTGTCTCCCAATAAAGGAATGATGCAGTTTGGGAAAAAGGAAAAGTTCAGTCCCCAGTATATTGGTCCATACATGGTTTTGAGAAGGTTGGGTAATGTTGTATATGAGCTAGAGTTGCCTTCTAGTTTGACCTCTATTCAGCCAGTTTTCCATGTTTCCATCTTTAGAAAGTGTATACACGACCCATCGTAAGTTGTGCCTATCAATGATAATGGTATTTCAGATTCTTTATACTGTAAAGAGATCTTGGTTGAGATCTTAGATCAGCAGGTTCATCGGTTGAGGACTAAGAATGTGGACTTAGTAAAGGTTCTATGGAGGAACCACAAGGTCGAAGAGGCTACTTGGGGAGCCAAAGAGACATAAAGTCCAAGATTTCATTCCTGTTTTCCGCTTTGGAAATTCATGCAGAGGGTATGTGTTCCTCATAACATCTTTGTTTTCTAATTTAGTTAAAGGTTAGAGTAGAGGTGTTAGGGTTTAAATCGTGCTTGTACTACCTTGTTTTGTCATTCAAGGATTAATGATCTGAGTGGCGAAGAATTGAAACACCCTGGGTTCTGGTTCGTGGAAATTTCTCGAGTCTTGAGATTTTTAGTCATCATTCAACTCACCTTACAAGTCTATGGTGTGGGTAAGAGTCAGATGACCCAACTCATAAGGTGTCTAGTGTCTTAGTGTCTAGTTGTTAGGTTTCTGTCGTGGTTATGGGATAGTGGTGATGAGTCGTATGTTCATGATACGAGAAGTAAAGTGCCTAGCCATATGTTGTCCAGTGTCTTGCCTAGATGTCCTGATTAGGGTACAACTTGAAGGATACTATCGTATAGTGATGGTAAGAGTTAGGCCTAGGGAGTCGTATGTTGGAAAGAATGTCGAGTCCAACTTTCTGATTAAGTTTCGAGTGTAAGGTACCACTTGTATGGTTTGGATACGAGTTGAGTGGTCCAACTGTACCCACCAACGAGACTTTTACAGTTTAAGTTGGGGATATTTTATACATTTCTCCTCTTAAATCCTTTTGACCCCACAACATAAAACACCTTTGAAGGCCTCATTAACCTATTATACTAAATCAATGACTCTCTAAATTCTCTCAAGCTCTTAGGACAAGAAAAGGCTAGGGTTTCTTTAATTCAATAAATTTAGGGCTTTCAAGAGGGATTCTCTCTATCGTCCTTGGTTTCTAAGGCACGTTACTCCTCCCTCATTGTTAGTTCAACTAAAAGCATGTTTTAATGAATGGTTTTCATGGTATTATTATGGTAATGTTTGGGTTTTGAAGTATATGCTAGGGTTTTGGTGGTTCTTGGTTGGATAATGTTTTCCCATGTTTTTCTTATGGTTTTGATGTTATATAGTTTTAACATGTGCTTGCATGGGAATGGTGAATTGATACATGGCTTTTGGTTTTGGAAACTATATGCCCTCAACATGTTTGTTAAAATGCCTATGAGAATGATTTTTTCCACAAAGTTTGACTATTATTGAAACCTTACATTGTATAATATGGTAATGGAACCTAAATTGGTTTGGTTGGTTTTAAATGGATCGGGAAGTCCTTGATGGACATGGCTTTGGTTTAATTGGAAACCTTGTAGGGTACATGGGAATCCCCCAAGACTTGGCTAATGAAATTGGTTATGGATATGAATTTAAAACTTTCTTAGGCTATTGTCATGTAGAGCATTGAATAATCTTTCCATCGATACCAATTTCATCAAAATTTGACATCGAACGAAAGAGTTATAGACATTTTACTAAATGGTATCAGAACACCCAGGTTTGATGGTAGACTTGGTGGACCGTCAGGTCCTTGGTGGCCCGTCAAGTGTCCCATCAAGCCAAGGCAGTAACCTTCTTTTTGGGCCATCGTGTGATGGCCTGGTTAGTGGACCGTCAAAAAGTTGATGAATTTGTCTAACATATTATATTAATTAATACATATTATATTAATTAATATATTTATTCAATATTTATTAAATTATTTATATAAATACATCAAATGGGTCCGTCAGGCCGAGATAGAATGTCCCATTCCTGGGCCTCGAGTGAAGAACAACTTGGTGGATCGTCACACCCTTTGATGGACCATTACTCTGACCGTCACTCCGAGGCAGAACGTTCCAGATTTGGCACTTGAGTGACGGACGACCTGGTGGATTGTCAGCTCATCTGACGGATCGTCAGATCGACCGTCACAGGCCCCGATCTACAATTTTCAACTTTTTTAAAAGAGTATTTTGGTTATTTCCGCTCCTTATGGCCCTATATATATATATATATATATATATCTAAGGAGAGATGAGGAGATCATTTTCTCTCTTTTCTCCTTTCCTCTTCCAAGAAACATCTAGAGATTAGGGTTTCTTCTAAAACCCAAAAATCCAATCATCTTCCAAATAAATTCAAGAATTCTCCATAGTGATTCAAAGTGATTCAAGAATTAAGTTCCCCAAGTCAAAGGCATCATGAATCTTGGTCTCAAAGTGTAAGGAAGAAGTTCCAAACAAGTTTCTACATCTTCAAAAAAAATCAAAATCCAAGGTATGTGGGGTTTGAACAAGAACACTCCTTTCGTTCTTATGCCTAAAGATTTACTTTCTATTATTGATTTACATAATATTGCAAGTGGGTTTACACCCAAATTTCTCTATTAATGATTTACGATATTTGAGTTGATTAAGTTTGATATTTATGATTATTTCACCATCATGTTTCTTAAATTGAGAATTTATTCCATGAGCCGTATATTATCATTATGTATTGATTATTTCTAAGCAATTTAAGTCAAGTTCCATGAGTTGAATATTTTTATTACAAATTGATAATTTTTGAATTATTTGAGACAAGTTTCATGAGTTATTCCTTTCCATGAGAAATTCGACTATTGAATGTCTATTGATATGTGAAATTGAGAGGCAAGAATGAGTCTTATGATGTTTCCTTGAAGTTTTTGATATTTAAAATGATTTGATAAACAAATGTACTTGATATTGAGAAAGCTTTTGTTGAGTTGAGTCGAGTTAGGAATCCACAAGAAGTTTATGATTTTCAGATGAGATATATATTTATGTTTTGGTCTTTATAATAGAACCATGAGTTGATATTGATTAAGGTGGATTTCCTAACGCGTTCTGAGCTGAGTCTGGGAGAAGTATTTATTACCGAGCGAGAAATTTGGTATATCCCCCAAAACTATGTGCCACCATAGGATTGATGTTGATAATTGTGGGCCAAAGGCCGAGTATGAGATTGTGAAGATGAGATTGAGGTTGTACTCCCTGGCAAGAGTACAACACCCCTGCCGATGTGGGGTTCTCTCCTTAGGAGGGAGAAACGTTGGACTCCATGCGACTCACATGGTGTAGTCATGTCGTTTATAAGAAACTCCCACGTCCATAATGATTTAAGTCTCTTGAGTTACCAAGTCACTCTAAGTCATGAGTTAAAGAGTTTGAGTTGAAATAAATGATTTACGAGATTTATGAAGTATGTATTACTACTGTTGATTTATGAGAAAAATGTTTTAGATAATTCAAGCGAAGAGAATTATTATGGTCAGCATGCATGATTTTCTTATACATTTACGATATTATTTAAATGTTGCATCCACCCCCACATACTCAGTACATTCCCAAGTACTGACTCCCATACTCTTTTGTATTCTATATTTGATCGTGATATAGGTTCAGGTGCTCAGTCTCAGCAGCGATAGTGATCTTCGAGTACCTTCTTCTACGCCTCTGTAGTTAGTGAGTCCTCATGGTTCGAGGACCTGTATCTATCATTTTGTCTTGCTGATAGATGGTCGTTTATTTTCATTTTAGTACGAGTTAGTTAGGGATCTTTCCCAATGGCTCCTCAGTCTTATGTAGTAGAGGCTTTGCCAGATTAGTGTGCCAGTATGTACAGGATCTCAGTATTTTGGTTGTACAGGACAGTATCATTTTCTTTCTAAGCATGGTCTTAACATGCTTATTCCTCTTTATCTTAGCATGATTTGTGTTATAGTGAGTTCTGAAAGTGATGACAGGCTTAGAGGGTTAGCTTGAGGCCACGTGTGACCTTAAGCACCGTGTGACATCTCAGGATGGGTTCTTGGGGCATTACACCTTATCCCCGAGTTACCTGCTATTGTTCACCCTACTAACCGTCTTTGGATGTTGTATCCCCATGTGATTTAGGAATTGGTCATATTTATACTCCTTCTGCTTAGTGACTTGGATTCGGGATCAGCTAATAAGTCAGATTAAAATTGTGAGCTTCCATACTTTGAAAGACCACATTACATGTTTATGGTTCCTTTACATTTTGACTATTCCTTTGGATTTGGTTTTTGGCTATTGTCGGGGTCATGTCCCGATGCATTATTGATATTCAGTTTTAGATCATTGTTTATAAGGCTTTTAGTAGGATACTGTGTCTATTGGGCAGTGTCGATCAGTCGTTTGGCCAGTCGTCGGTGGTTGGTTATGGATATGCATTTAAAACTTTGTTAGGCTATTGTACGCTATCTTGTTATTTGTTCGGAATTCATCCAACCATGGGGTGTGGTGTGTTTGGTTTAATTAGGTGCAGGGGGTAATATCCAGTCCACGTGGGACTTGCGATACCCATCACAGCCAGGCCCTGGTTTGGGTCGTGGCAGCATATATCTGAATTGCCAACCCTAGAATCATACAAAACCACAGAAGGTCAACTTACCATCGATACGATAACTAACTCCACAATCAATAGCGAGGAAATATCAATACAGATCTACACCATCCATTACTAAAAGAAATAAACCACGGGGGTGGTCATATAATCATAAATTCAATAACCAAGATGAACTTATCAAGGCATATAATCATCAGTGGGTATGAAAACCCCAATACACATAATAAAAATGGTAAATAAGTGAAACAAAGATACACCTATCACGGTGAAATTCAAAATCCCATGCCCGACGAATCTATGGGAGAATAAATCTGAAAAGGTCCAAACTTAGACCGATCATCTAACTCATCAATTGAGGTGCCAAACACACTATCACTAACTAAAGGTGCCACAACATCACAAGGCTGATTTGAAAGAGTTGAATGAACAAGAATCCCTAACCGAAGACACACTTTAGGTCAATATCCCATCCATCCACAACCAAAACAAGCTTTTAAAATACTTCGGCATGCCACACGGTCTAATCGAGACAAATCACCACGACAAGCTTGAGAGTTACCGATAATATGAAATGTTACCTATGTAGAACCGATGTGATGCAAATGAAATTGATCTCTATCAAAAGGATCATCATTCTCAAATGAATTATCAATAGCACTATATTGATGGCATGGTTTATTTTTTCCATCTCCATAAATCTCAATACATGCTCTCTCTATTGCCCTAGCATAATCAACAACCTGAGAGAAGAGAGACCCAACTGTTATCAAATGTTCCGATGCCAAGAAGAGTGGTAATGCTAAAACTCTAATGAATCCATGCACCATTACTGACTCTGAAAAGTATAACATAGGAATATGCCTGACCCAATCTCGAACTTCAAAACTAGTAAAGAACCCTGATGAACACCAACAATTCCAACTTCAGTCATAGAACTACTCCATGATCCGAATGCCATCCATGGTTGTGGGTTATCCATAATTAGACTCGGATCGCCAATGTTTAACCTTGAAGGGTTGAAGTAGTTATGAGATCAAAAAGAGCCAGACTTGGCCCCAAATCCTTTGGCTGGTGATAAAGATCTTCGATTTCCCTCTCTGACTCTCTACTCTGTTATTGTGTTAAAGCTCTGAAAAACACATGTTGAAGTCTTGTCTGCATATATCGACTATTATGCATCATTTATTTTGGACAGAATAGAGTCAAAGAATGTGCTTATGGCTCATAACAATATGGACACACAACAAGGAGTCAAAAAATAAATTTCCTAAGAATGTCTTTGTAGCCTCCCAAAGAGAGGTTACGGAAGTCATCTTACTGATCTGTATTACTCTACTAAACACTTAGATCTTGTTCTAATACATCGGTGAACCTAGGCTCTAATACCAATTTGTCACAACCTAATTTCCCAGGTCATTATTGCACCTACTATATCCCACTAGCAGGCAAGCCAAACTCATAGCTCAGAACAACTAGTAATGGACTACCCAAAGAATAAATGAAAGAATGTGAATAGATGTAATAAAAGGTCAAATACATAATATAGTCCCAAAACTAGGTGGTATCATCCCAAGAGCCTCTAATGTGTTAAGAGTGCAAAAATGAAATGCCAAGGGAATTACACAATTAAAACTTATCTTTGAATACAACATAGAGACTAGTATAGTACACAAGAGGGAGGAAAGTAATGCTCCAAATGTCAAGATCTCACTTTGTCTCAAAACTATGGCTACTCCACATGATGCACACATCAAAAGTAATAAACCATACTATGATCAGTAGGATGTAGAAGTGTTGTATGAGTACCAAACACGTAGTTCTCAATAATAAACTGCCAATTGAGCTCCAAAGATAATGTGGATATATATATAACACATAGAAATAGAATGGAAAACTACACCCAAAGTGCAGAAACAGTTGGAATCTCTCATGACCGCAGTAAATAATAGTATCAAATCACAGACCGAAATCTGTCATGATCAAATCTTTACAATATTATTATTAACCTTTTTTCATATAAGTTATTCATTAAGACAAGCAGTTATTATTAAGAAGAAATCTATTTTAAGGTGAAAATGGGCTTTAACCCTTATTTAGGAAAGACAGTAATAAATCATCTTTTAGCTAGAATCACATCATTTACAAATTTAATGATCATGAATGTACCTAATTTATTCATATCAACAACATTATTCAAACAATAGAATCATAAGAATCAACATATACATAAACTACAACTGCCTCCTTTACAAGGATAACCACTTCTCGGATGTCCAACTGATATCATAACATGGCCTTTTGCCCAATAATGCATCTAGAATAATTAAAGCATCATAATCATGGCATTTGGCCCATATGCATATCTATAACTCATATCGATAATCATATTTATAAGCCATCTAATGTATATAAGCCATAACATGACTAGATGGTATAACATATCTGCGGGTCATAAAGCATATTTGTAATTATCTCTTATCTAGTAGGCATAATATAAATAAGCATCTCACATCTAGGAGGCATAAATTATTAGGCCATAAATCATAACTATAAGGCTTATCTTACCTATCAGGCTTATATATCTATATTTTATATATCAGAACTATGAGGAGTATTATCTCTATCGGTCAATTACCACATCTATAAGGAATGTCATCTCTACAGGACAAACATCACATCTATAACTATATCATGGACATAATCCCTTAATCATTCTAAGGGGGAAAAACCGTCATCACTCTCCAAGTCTTAAAGTAACATTACTCTAAAGGCTTACTAGTTTTAACTGTGCCTAACATCCGTAATTAAGTACACATTGGCTAACACAAGTCTTAGCATAAAATAGGTTGGAAGAACCTACTTCTTATCCTTGAATTTCATATTTAGGAAATTTATAAAGTGGACTCGGCTAAGGTATCTAAATTCACTTCTTGATGGTACATAAGCCATGATCAACTCTAAGATAGGCAATCCTCCTAGAAAGATGAGCAAATAAGCCAACTCCATCTAAATAACATTTTTAAGATCACTAAAGTTGTCCAAATAAGGTTAATTATACTAACTATGCTTCCAATGCTTAAACCACATCTCAAATCTTGCATCATATCATATCCATTCTATAAATTGGTTCAATCTAGGGAGAAGGCAATAGGTTTCTACAAGTGTAATAAGCATTTCACCTTACGAGTCAAAAATTCTCATCTAATCGCCAAACTTTAATAATTAAGATGAAGTCATTCAACCCAATATCAATAATAACATTAACATTCATATGGAATATACAACATATATTATCTTACAAAGAAGAGTATACAAAATCCTACCTCAAAGCCGAACCACAAATCCTTAAAATGTTCACCAAATGCCTTTCTTCATTTCACGATACTAAAATTTCATCACACTATCAAAATCATAATATACTCATCTATATGAGAATATCAATACCCATATTGCACCATTGTACTTTGGGTCCATAAATCACACTCAAATACTCATGTGGGTCACACTTTAAAAAATGCATTTTTGAGACCAATACGACGTTCATGCCTGTTCAAGGAATCATACACCTTAAGAATAGGTGAAAAACAAGCAAATTTAGGGCTAACATCAAGCCTTCAAGCTATTTGGGGTATTCGTCAAGAACCAAGAAAATTCACCAAGAAAATGGGCAGAATCTTTCCTTAATTTGGATGATAATCACAAAACAGATATTAAATAAGCTTTCCAAAAACTAAAAAGACTCAATTTGAAGATATCTCACCCATTAGGGTTTTTACTCTCAACAGATGGGTGAATAATGAGCTAATTGTTGACCTAAGGGGTCTATCTATACCCATTCTAGGTAATCAGGTATTGCAATCACATATCCAAGTGTGCAATTGCACACCCTAGAATCACGAGCAGGTGTCGTAATCAACACATCCCTTATTGAGATCGCAATACCTTACCTACACACATTGGTGGGATCACCACTTAAGAGGTGCAATCGCAGAGGCACTAGTTATCAGTTGAAACTTAGAAAAATTTCCAAGTTTTTGCCAAGGCTTCGGGATTCATTTGGAATCTGATATATGCAAGTAAACTATATAGCGATACCAAATTAAAATTTTTGGATGCAATCGCAACGTCAGATTTTCCATCCAAGTTCCTTTCAACAAATATGGGTCTCACACCCACATTTTCAATTTTCCAACTATTTGACCAAGAGGTTGAAATGAGCTCGGGTCCATCGAGACCCAAACCAAAGGTTTACCTAGCCTAAAACTAATATTCTAAAGTTGTTGGTGCAGTCAAAATTTTCATCAGAGACTATTTTACTAAAGTTTTTGCCCGATGGCCATTTGGAACCAATAAAGGATTCTAAAGAGGGATATTTTTCTAAAAACCAAACAAACTGCTCGGCAATCAAAGTGTCATTCCTATTAAGTCATAAATGACTTGGGGAAGCTATGGAATCTAACAGTAAAAATAAGCAAAAATATAAAAAATAACCTGGAGGGTCATTATAGTGACTAAGGGTTAAATGGTCTTTGATGTCACATTACCCTTGTCCAATACTTAGAGATATTGTATCTCTTCACATGGCTAGCTCTCTTTTCAACATAAGTCTTACTTGCACATTCCAACTTTAAATCCTTTCTCCCGTTATACAATCTTCCTTCCCACCTTAAATATTTTATAGGTAAACTTATTATAACTACGAATCCATCATCAAATCTAAATAACTTTAAGGTTAAAAATGGTCAAGGCTTGTGACCCCATTAACAACTTGGCATTCCTAAATTATTGTAGTCACACATAGATCACTTGTCCTTATTATATACTAGATGAAAGTCACGAGTTTTGTGATAAGATATACAACAATGAGAGATACTATTTTGTAACTTATGGAGTAATATATAGACAACACTACTATGGAATCAAAGGTGATCATTAGACATTGGCCAATTATGTATTCATCAAGTTGTGCATTAATTTTGTATTCATCAAGTTGTGCATTAATTGTGTATTCATCAAGTCCTCCATGGTAAAAAGTTTTCTCATAAAGAACATGATTGACGAGTTGCTAAGGGTTCAAATATCTTTTCTAAGTAATAATAATCCATCAAGTGTCAAAATTTCCAACTTGGTTTCAAGCCAATCAAAAACCCAAGAATCCATATTTAAAGAGTTGGACGACTTGGGAATGAAGCTATTTTTTGTAATCATTATCCCTTATTTGTTTCAACTTCAAAATTTTTAGAATGTAAAGCCAATTATGTATACTATATGGATAATTATAAGTTGTCAAGAGATCACGAGTAGATGATATACATCATTAACCTTTAATATAATAAACTTGAGACCCATATTTCTTTCAACATGATGATGAATAACAACATACGAACATTTGAATAATTCCTTCTTATTTATGGTTTATCCATGTCTATAGAATTATTCAAGTACTTATACTAAAGGATCATATAGTCGAGTCCATGCTGTAAAATTGCATTATAAGTTATATGTTTCTATTGTATCTATGTTGATAATTTGATATATTTTGGTTGATAAATATTTTACTCTGCTCAGCTATAAAGCTCTGTTGGATCTATTACTCCTAGATAAATATATTAATAGCAAGTAATTTTATGTTTTTACTTTGATGAATAAAATTTGTAGCTATCTTCATATTGATTTTTGATCGACAAGTGTGTTATATTGTAGCAAAAAAGTATTTTGAGCTACAACTAAAACTGCACCATGTCATGTCTAATCACCTCTCTCTCAAAACTTCTTTGTTTTTACCTCTATCTATAATTTAATGTCACGACCCGAGACTATCTCCTAGTCGCGACATGGTGCTAAGAGTCATAAGTGACCTTAAGCTAACCCATGGTCTAACAAGACACTAAGAATACTGAAGCCAATAATAAGATACTGAGTAGAAGCCAAAATAAATAACATGACCATAATAAAAGCAAAATCAATAAAAAAATATTAAAACTAAGTTTGTTTGACATAATCAACATGCTAAAAAATATAACTATACGTCTGAAAGCCTCTAAATCATGTGACATGTTCGGACAGTCCCCCAACAAATTCCAACTATATGAAACTAGAATAATACGGAAAACAAAATACTAATAAATATCCCTCAAATGATGAGGAGTAACCAAACACTATTGTGGATATGGTGCGTATCATACTAAGCGTGATCTGGATGCTAAACGTCAGAACTTATATTATAAACAATTTTGCGAAAAAAAGTATGTGATCAGTACTTTGAATGTACTGAGTATGTGAGATAGGAAATAACTGATATAAGTTGAGCATGAAACATGTGACATTATAAAATGCAATACCAAGTAATAAACTTGTACTGTATGATAAACTAAAAAACTGAATATGAGGTCATGCAAGTTTCTGAATCTGAACTAAGAATTACGGAATATGTGAGCTACCATTAACCAACATACCCCAATCTGAGCTAACCGACGTCCACCCTATAACCTAAGTTGGATAGGTGTTTTACTACCTAGCCAAGGGTACAAACACTGATTGACAAGGATCCACTAAACTTATGTCTAAAAGGACTAAGGTACCAATCTCAATCTGACGGGCAACTCTTTAGAACTTATGGTGGTACTATTGTTCTAGAACTTAGGGACTTCTACAAAAGGTCTCAGCCAAACTGATGGGTAAACCTTCATCCCTGCGCTCGCTCGATGCTAAGTACTACTTCCAACTACATGACGCTGATAATTGAAAGTTCTCAATAATAGTAATATAATGAAAATTTAAAATAAATGCATAATTTAAAAGTACTCAATAACATATAAGCTGGAGAATCTAACAATTGTATGTGTTTGCATGAAATCCTACTGTCACGACCCTATTTGAAGTCCTGATGACATCCACCACATCCCACCAGCAGGTAAGCCAATGTCATAACCCGGAGATTTTGCAATGGGTTACCTTGACGTCAAATATGGAACCTATGTGTGAACACAATATATAACAAAAAAATTTCACAACTAAGGACAACCTATATTCAAACACAAATCCCATGGCCTAATAGTATTAATACAAGATCTTCTAAACTTGATAAGAGAAAATTACCATCTCAGAATCTAAAATGTTTTAAATAAATCATACATTTGTCACAAAAACAAAAGACAAATAAGGATAAAGGGAAAAGAGGGAAACTCGATCTCCAAGAGATCACCCTATCTAAGAATAGCCAACTCGCATGAACTAGCTCAACGGTGGCAACTAGAATTTGGGTCTGTATAAAAAAGGTACAAAAGTATAGTATGAGTACCAAAAAACGAGTACTTAGTAGGTATCATCGGCCGACTGAGCTCAAATATAATGTATAGATGATATAAAGTAAGACAATAACCTTAAAGTCAAGGGATAGGATTGAACATGAATCTATGTTGATACCACTGTAACAACATCTATACTACTAAAGAAATAACATGACATACTATCTCAACATACCCCATAATCTCCATAACAACCGAATATCATTTCGAAAGTGTAAATCCATATACACAATAGCAAAGCATCTACTTTCCATAATCATCATCAACCATATTTAGAACAATAGGAACTAGAACTTACGATGACGTCCCATACCACCAGGAAGTACATAAAGAGAGAACAACAAGGAACTCATCACGGCATCCCATACCATCAGAGAGTACACAAAAGAATATCATAAAAGAACTTATCACGGCATCCCATCCCACCGGAGAGTATACCAAAAAAATACAACCAATAATACAATAAAGAACTAGTATTCCATTAATTTACCAAAATAGTAGGTAGTTCAATTCCGCCATAGCTCATTACAAAAATCCACTTCCAAATATTGATACCATAATTTAACATAAAAAAAGCAATATTGTCATACATAGACATGTAGTCATTAATTCTAAGATTCATTGATAACACCGCGAAGTCTATACTATTTCTCCTTATTTTCCAAACGTCAATAGATTACAAGCCTTGTATTTACTAGTCTTCAAATTGGAGAAAACTATAATTCATTCATATTATAGGTTATTCATCTATAATAAAGCAATTTATTTGCTAGCATCGTCACGATATGAGTTATCAATTAAGCCATATCAACCTCACATATTAGAAGATAATTTAACTAACCATTATGCAATACTTGGTCCATCATTACTAAGCATGTAACAACCTTAAGGACGAATTTCCGTATTTTAATCAAGTAAAGTCCACTAACTAGTTTACTAGGTTTCTATCCTGCAATCAAAAATCATATATTTTAGAAGTAACTAGTTATCACATAAGCCACTTTACTAGGAAAGATTTCATAATACAACCTCTTATTCAAGTCAAGGATATATATATTAGGTTAGCCCTCGATTCTACGCAAGATTATTCACACCACTAAGTCTTAACTCAACATTAGACATGGGTTTCCTCTAGTTACTAATTTACCATCAACAAGGGTCACACATCTCATTTAGTGATTTGGAATAAAAAATGAATAGAAATATACCAAGAGAGACCTGATACATCAAACACATAGGTGGTTGGTCCCACATGACCTAACCTTACAAATATCACTACATATGAGTAAATTTGCCTACACAACATCATAATGTTCTTACCTTTTTGAATTCATCGGGCATCAACACAAGATCAACATATTCCTCTGGATTTATTAGGCATCACCATTATATCACATATTCCTCCAGATTCATCGGGCATCATCATAATATCACGTATTACTTCGGACTCAAATAGGGCATCATCATAATATCACATATTCCTCCTGACTCTAATTGAGCATCATCATTATATCACATATCTCCCAATATAATAACACACATCCATATGCATAGCTGAAATAATAAACATACACAAAAGCTCACAATATAAGGAAGTAGGGATGTAGGATACGCTTGCCATTTTACCTTGCTAATAAGCTTCACATGTAATATGAGCATCAACAAAAGCATAATTATTTACAAGATTTGCACAATAATCACTTAACAAGATTGTTCAAATCATAATCACAAGATAATTTGATAATCGAGTTCAACCATGAAAACTACTATGTACAAATAGTTTAGAAAATTACCATGTATCTAGGTCACTAAGAATTTACTTAGTTCGAGCTTAAGGTGGGTCAAGTCCCATTTCTAAATCCCCAAGAAAGCCAAATCTTTAATAACACAAGTCTAGATTTTACCCAAAATTAGGCTAAGTCATTCAGACCTCACCATAAAGGCTTACAAATCCTTTCTAGGTCTATAGGGAAAGTCTCTTCAAGAATCCTTCCTAAGTCAACTCAACAGCAAGGTCATCTCCAATCTAGGAATTAATGGGTCAAAGCACACCTAAGGATAGAGAAATATACCATTCATGTCTACATAGAACAACTATAGTGTTCTCACACTATTCATGAGACCACAAATAAGCTAACTAAGGGTCAAATATCATACCTTACAATTTAATAGTCTAAAGCAATTAATAAATCCCAAGTTCACCCATTTAATCAACTATCATCTAAATTCCCCCCCCCCCCCGTAATCTCGCAAGATATCGACAATTATATTACAAACAAGCTCAATCTAGTCTATGGGTAAGCCTAACCTACCTTGAATCGAAGCAACTCACGAAAAAAATGAGTTTTTCCTTTTCTTTCTGTGAAGCTTCATCTTCCACAAGTAATTATATCAATAATACAATCTAAGCATTAACAAAAGAATAACAGTACCCATTATAGAACCATTGTGCCATGGGTTACAAATGGACACCAAAACCCCAATTGGGTTTTACCCTTAGAAAGGAGTTTCCAAGACCAACCCATAGCCTAACTATCTTTATGAAGTTAAAACCCTTAAGAAAATTGAGTCAATCATTTAATTTTGGGACTACAATTGACCCATAATGATTCTTATGGTTCTACATTTAATTATAAAAACATTATTCTCATGAGGGAACCTATTTTTATGGTTCTTAATCAAATTAATTGAGAGAAAATCCGTAAAACTCATGGTTAACTTGGAATCCCATAAAAGATGAAAAAAAGGTATTACACTAGAAAACTTAAAGAGTTCTTGGGACTCAACGGGTGGAAGGGACCCATTAATGAAATCCCACATATGTGAGAATAGATGCCTTTGTTGAAATCCTTCATGTTGATCTTGTTCTTGGGAAACCATTGTTTGCTCTTGATAAAGAACTGAATCACTTTATTTTGCTAATAAAAGTGATATTTGAAGTTATGAGGTATTAGGGAAGGTTTCATCCACAAATAACTAATGTTAGGGTATCCAAACAATGTAGGTTTGGGGTTAAAAGGGGCGGAAATTGCCAAAAATATTTATTAAAAATGTGCAAGAATTCTGTTCTCAGTTGTTAGGACTGACCTCATTACTCATTATGATTGGTCACGAGTTGTAGTCTGAGTCATAACCTGGAACCCTGAGATTAGGGGTTTTTTCTACTATGACCAGGACCTTTTTTCTAAGACTCATTACGACTGACTACAAGTCATTAAGTAGAGTCATAGTCTGAGGCTTAATTCTTGGATCCTTTACTGGTTAGACATCAACAGCCACATGGCAGTTAGTTCAAGGAATATCAAGCCCAAGTGCTTGAATATAGCCAGTGGCACCAAATTTATGTTTCCTCCTAAGTCGCATAAGGGTTTGGAAAACTGAGATGACCCAATAGTGCATGGTATAGTGAATACTTTGGGATCACCCATTTTTAAGCTAGAGACCTTGTTATAACTGCACTATAGTGGTGAAACCCATTAACATCCTTAATCATAACCTCTTTCTTCTTTATAACCAATTGCTTCATAACCTTGACATATCCAGGCATCTGCTCCAATACCTTAAGAAGAGGTATGTTCAAGCTCAATTCTTTTAATATCTCAATGAATCGCTTGAACTTACTTTCCTTACTCTTTTTTTAGTCTTTAAGGTAAAGATGGGGGTGGTCTTGGAATTTATCTTATTTTTGGCTCAACAACCTGACCTTTACCTTAATCCTTACCAGCTTTACCATCACCACCAGTTGCTTTTTCTGGCTCTGCAATAGGTATCTCATAAATACCAGCTTCATCATGCCTTGTCTCTTTTATAGCAGTTAATGGGGGATCAACAATTGTTATACCACTCCTTATGGTAATACCTAGAACATGACCATTGTTTTTAGATTTTGCATCATGTTGCTCGAAAGGGTAACTGGATGCCTCTAATTTAGTGTCATTTACATCTACCCAAACTATTGATCCAACTACTTGATAGAAGTGGCATGAGATTCAACCTTCTGGGTCAACCCTAAAATATCAGCCTTAATCTCCTTAAGGAGGTTCTCCTAATTTTCTTGACCCCTTACTAACTTAGTCTGTATCTCTTCTATTCTTAATTCTGCATTTCTTCTACCAAGAGGGATGTACCTTTAACCTTTTTCTTTGTAGTCATCTTTATTTCTCCAGTCACTATCTTGATCCTTACTACGATTTATATATCTGTCATAATAGTTCCAACCTTGGTTTCCTTGCCCTTGGGCTCGAAAAACCACTAACTAAAGATCCAAATAGTTTGGTTCCTTCTCTAACTCTGACTGATAAGCATTGGAAGTTGATCCCTATGCTCCTACTATGTTCACTTTCTTGGAACTTGTTGCTGTAAACTACTTTGCTAGTATCCCAAGATTAGTTCTCAGCAGCACAACTTTTTGCCCCACTTAATCATCAGCTACTTTATGGTCACAGAATGTGCTAATAGCATAAGTGCGAGATTCCCTCTCAGCCTCTTAGGTTTTCCACCCTCGATTAGTAAGAAAGATATGATCTAGCATATCTAAAGCTACCTTCCAGTGTAGTCTCATAAAGGCTCCTTGAGAGATAGTCTCTATCATGGGTCTGGAACATTGGTTAGGGCGTTATAGAATATTTTCAACAAGCTTGTCCCTGAAATTTAGTGGTTGGGAACCATACAAAGCTTTTTATTGAACCTGAACCAAGCCTCATACATAGACTCTATTTGTAATTGCCTAATATAGATGGAGGAAAGAATTGGTTCAAGAATTTCCTACATAACTCATTCCATGTATTGATAGATCCTCTTGGAAGTTCGCCTAGCCACAAAGATGCTTCTTCTATAAGTGAGTAGGGGAACAACCTCAGCCTAAGAGTTGCTTGATTCACCCTTAGATTTGTATTAGAATATCAAATCCCAGTAAAGTTGGCCAGATACATGTTTTCCTTGTTAGTAGACACTCCCACAAACATAATCTTCAAGTATAAGAGCTGGATCATAGAACTAGAGATATTAAACTTGACATCAGGGGACAAGTCAGGAGGAATAATGTCTCTAGGCTCTACCAGCTCAACGTACCCCAGATCCTCTTCATCATCTTTATTTGGCTACAAATATTTGTAAGTTGGGATCACTTGAACACCACCACCTCTAGCTCAATTCTAATTTTAACCGAGTGCTACTCGATGGTCTATTTCCTACCTCTACACAGCTAACTCTACCTTTTGATCTAACCGTTGAGCATATTCTTCCCTTCTCTAACTAGAAAATTATGCTAATAGAACCTTGATCTACTAGTTAAAAATGTCTATAACTCCTTTAAGATGGGGGAGGAATATTATCATGAACCCCTTTTAGTAAATTATCTTTTTTTGGTTTCGCCATCCTACTAGGTGTTTATAGGATCCTTTCTGGATTCAGATTCACTGGAAGTAAGGGACTCCCTATACTTTATATGCTAGGCATACACCAATGTATACTCGACTAAAATAAAACATAAAAAGACCTAAAAAATACAACAGCCTTGATTCATAACTCAACACCGTATTCCCTAACAACGGTGCAAAATTTTGATAATTCCCAAGCTACATCTTAAATCTAAATACTATATGGTCGCTGTTAAATATAGTTACCCAACAAAGTTTAGGTTGAAATCCTAAGGGAATACTTGGAATTGTAACTTTCATCTTTTGTAATCAATGGGCGAAAATGGAAAAGTAAATGGGGGTTTGTAGAATCAATATCGAGCAAGTAGCGAATATTAACATCAATTGTAATCAGTCATCGATGAACACTAGGATTGTGTTCCCCTTGGCTTCTCAATTTCGTAGGCTAATTGTTCTTTATTAAACCAACCTGATACCTTGCATGCTGAATATGATAAGTTATGTACCACCAACCATCTTTTGTCCAGCTGATAGATTTCACTCTTTTTCTTTTGAGTCTCGAGATGTTGCCATAGTAACCCTTATCCTGTATCCTAGTTAACTATTACCTTTTGAGTCTCTAGTTATTATATCACAACTAAACATCTTACTTAGATAGTACCTAGTAGCGTCAACCGACAGTTAAACTTCAAATCTCTACCGTAATTACCTTTTTCTAGTAACTACTCATTTTTAGGAGTAAGTAGCAACAATTTAGGCGAGATCCTAACATTTGCAGCCACTAAGATAATTATTAAAGTAAATATAATAATACAATGCATGCATGGGAATCGATTTAGAACAACATAGAATTAACCCTACTTCGTCAATCCGCTAAGATTTCCACAACCTTTTCTAAGGGTTTTTAGCAGCTCATGCTTGTGAAAGAACCAAAAACATTCATAATTCAAAGAATAATATGTAATAATAATAATCACAACTAGAAAACCCAAAATTTTAACTAAATAAATCAACCAAAATCAATACGAGAGAATTCCAATACTAAAATTGAATCTCGAAATCAAAATATGTTTGTAAGTATCAAAAGTGCATAACTTCTACTAAAAAAACATAAGGGGTGTTTATAGTACATGAGAAAACCCTAAAATTAAAGCACGAACAAAAAAGGACAAAAAATGGTCGATGGCCACTTACCTGTGTTTATAGGAGACCTGGCCTTAGGCGCATGTGCCACATGCGGCCTGACCCTGGGTGCATGTAGAAATGTGTAATGCTAGAAAAATTTCTTGCACCTTTTACTCTTTGGACTTTGGATTTCAGGAAAATACCATACCCACGTACAGTCAACATGTTCTACATGTGGTCCGCATGTTGACATAGGTAAGTGTTGGAAGTTTATTTTCAGCATTTTCACCCTCAGGATCTTCAGTTCTTGTACTTACCTTACTCACATACAAACCACATGTGCTACATTCAGTCCACATGTAGATATAGGTAAGTGTCAAGCCTTCCAACTCTTGTAACCAAGGTTTCAATCTTCAAGTTTCAACACATGCATTGATCATGTGCAATTCGAAAAGTGTCATAAACACCCAGAAAGGATCATATAAGTAGCCAAAGACTCTATTTTCATCCTTTTCTTGAACCTTGTATCCAAAACCTAGTTTCCTTTAAAACATACCCAAAATGCATAACATCTAACAAAACAACCTAAGAAACTTGCATATTTTCATAGTTTTAAGCTCCGAAAGTGCTATATTCCTATAGCACATCAATGACACAACTTGAGCAAGCATCTGTATAGTCTATTTGAACTCAACATTGGTATCATCAACTTGTAGGGTCTGAGTCTAAGTAGGGCCGATTCTAGGACCCCTAAAAGCGCTTACCAATTTTGAAGTTTCCCTAATAATCAAATCTACATAGAACCATAAGAAGGTGTCTCTAAACCTACATCATTAAATGATGTATCACTCAAGGACAATCAATAAGGGAATGTATTGGTATGCAAAACAAGTAAAGTGATAAGATATTTTTAATACAAAATAACCATGATTAATACATGGAATGTATTTCTATCTTGTGCTATGCATTGGGTTTAAGGAAGGGCCAAACCACAATAATTAACTGTACACAATCTTATCTTACATTTCTAAAAGATGTTATTTTCAAGACTTAAAAATGTGACCTCCAAGTCACATTTCTTTTATTCGTATTATCTGCAATTAAATCAACAAACAAACAATACCTCTATACTGTCTTATCTCATCACCATACATATATGAGCAAACGTGTAATAACGAACTTGGAGTTTTAGACACGCACTTTTGAAAGCATTTTGGGAAATTTTAAAAAATTAAAGTTTGACCAAAACACTCAAAATAAAGTTTTCACTTTCAAATAACCACATATTATTTGCAAAAACTAGTAACGTAACTTCAACATCAACTTCGACTTTAAAAATTCCCTTTAAAGTGAAAACATAGTTTATTTGTATGGCTAAGCACCTATTAAACCTTACCATACATGACATAAAAGTTCATATTACTATAATATATGAAAAGAAAATGTGAACCTTTATTTTCCCTTATATGATCGAGATCACTAATAAGAATTATAAAAAGGAATAATTCTATGGCTATTTTTGATTTTTTTCCTTAAAATTAGCAGCCATCTTCTAAAAGATTAGGGTATTGTTTTTACATCAATTGCAGTACATTTTGTTTTGAATAAGAATTATAATTTATAATTGTTTTACATATTTTTGTTTTTCTTATTACCAATTAGTTAAAGATCACTCTTGATCTCTATGTTTCCTATTCCAAAGAAAACACAAATTGTTCTTTAGTAATCAACCAATTTCTTTGAAAAATTTATCTATACTATATATTTTGAGTGAAAAAACATAAATAGCTCAAATGGCTTCAAAGTTAAGATCAAGAGACTGGGTTGGGCTCTTGGATTTGGTACTCAACTAGATTTTGCACATGTAGTCATCTATCAAAGATTTATTACGTTTTTTTATTGTGTGGAAATCATGATTTTCCTTCTTATCCAAGAATTATGACATCCTACAACAATGCATCAATTTAGGTTCTCTTCAAGAACATTCTTTGCTAATGATATGCATGATCCTAAAGAGGATGAACTTTTTAATAAAAGCTTATATAGCGCGACTGTCACAACCCAATTTCTCAGGTCATGACGGCGCCTACTATAAGCCACTAGCAAGCAACCCAAACCCATAGTTCAGAACGGCTAGTAACAGCTACCCAAACATATAAAGTAAAACATATGGAATAGATGTGTAACAGTTCAAATACATAATATAGTCCCACAACCTGGTGGTATAAGTACATGAGCTTCTAATACATTAACAATACAAAAATAAAATACCAAGGAAATTACAATGTTACAACTTATCGTTGAATATACATAGACACTAGTTTATTACACAAGATAAAGGAAATTAATACTCCGAACGTCAGGACCCCACTCTATGTCTCTGAACCATGGTTGTGTCGTATGATGAACACATAAATGATGATAGCCCATACTATGATCTACAGGCTGCAAAAGTGTAGTATAACTATCAAACACGTAGTACTCAGCAGGCAATTAGAAACTGAGATCTAAAGATAATGTAGATATATATATAACATATAAATATAATGGAAAACTACACCTAAATATCCAATAACCACATAATCAAGACAATGATATAATAAGGATAAACTATCCTATTCATGTCTAAGAGACTCATATAATAAGGCTAAGAAAGTATAAAGGATGAGCTACCCTATTCCAGCCATACTCAAAAATCTCAACACCATATAATGTATCCCTAGTTAATATACGAATAAAGGGCAAAAGAAGGTTATAGAATAGTATGTAAGGCCAAGGAATGAATATACAATCTGAGTAAATAAAGGAAGGGACATACAGTAATAGCATAGCTATATTAGCTAGATATACATATATATATAAACAAGGTCACCTCAAAGTATAGCCTATATCATCAGACTAACATTTTAAGACCTTATAATCATAGTAGGAACTAGTTCTAGAATACTTAGGGTTCCTAATCCATATGTCTAATCATGAATTTATCATGCATAATAATGAAATTGGAAGATAGAAGAGCCTGAATTACACCTCGAATCTTGATACTGAATCAATAACCAATCTTTGATAAATTAACCACAACAATAACCATAATAATGATAATAACAATATCAATAACAACATAAATAATTGTCTAGTCCAAAAAAACAAATACCTAGCCGAGCCTATCATATACCTTCACCGCCCCAGGATCAGAAGATTCAATTAGTATACAAACACACCAGAAGATATAGTCATCACCCATACCCATGCAACCCCTCCTAACCTATATGGGTTGTTAAATATAGGCGCATATTAGTGATAGGCATTATGTATGCTAAAATGATTGTAAAGAATATTGTCAATATCACAATGTCATCATGTTCATCATCATCATAAACATCCTCTGGCCTTCCCGGGTATATAGGTTCCATACATAAGGCTAGCCAAACTCAAACCGATAAATGTACACATAGGCTCATCAATCTAATCATCCTTCATCCTTATCGGGTATCACTATCTTTATCACAATATCCTTCAACCTCATTAGTATCACTGTATCATCACAATATCCTCTGATCTTCTTGGTCATATAAGCATAACATCATAGTCATCCTTCGGCCTTGTCGGGCATATAATCAGTATCATCATAATCATCAACACATATGAATAACATCAATACTAAAATCTATCATTGGGTTTTACCTAGAATTTAAATCATTAATACAATATCTTCCTTTGTCCCATATAGAGAGATATGTATATAGATATAATAGGGTGTATAGACTCAAGTCGTGTCTAAAAAGAGTGTAAGTCCATAAATCTATTTTCCAAAGTTAACTTTGGGACTAAATTATTATAAAAATGCAGAAAGGGTCAGAATCAATCACAACCAGAGTAAATAGTAGTATTTAATCATAGATCGAAATTTGTCTAGATAAAATCTTTAAAACATCATTATTAACCTTTTTTATAAATAAGTTATTCATTAAGACAGGCAGTTATTATTATGATGAAATCTATTTTTACGATAAAAAGTGGGCTTTAACCCTTATTTAGAAAAGAAAGTAATAAGATCATATTTTAACTTGAATCATATTATTTACTAATTATGATCATGAATGTAACAAATCTATGCACTCTATCACCAATATTCAAATAATAGAACCAAAAGCATCAATATAAACATAAACTACAACCGTATCCTTTACAAGGATAAACACTTCCTGGATCTCCAACCGATATCATAACATGGCCTTTGGCCTAATAATATGTCCGAAATAATTACAGCATCTTTAAAATAGCCTTTGACCCATATACATATCTCGAACTCATATCGATAATTATATTTATAAGATATCTCATATCTATAAGCCATAACATGACTAGATGGTATAACATATCTACAAGTCATAAAGAATATAAGTAATCATCTTTTATATAGAAGGCATAATATAAATAAGCATCTCACTTCTAGAAGACTTAGTATCAATAAGAATCTTACATCTAGGAAGCATAATATCACTAGGCCATAAATCATAACTATGAGGCATATCTCAAATATAAGACATCTCATATCTCTATACGTGACATATCAAAACTATGAGGACTATCATCTTTATAGGTCAGTTACCACATCTATGAGAAATATCATCTCCACAATCCAAATATCATATTTATAACTATGTCACGGCGATAAGTGATTAATCATTCTCCAAGAAAAATACCATCATCATTTGTCAAGTTGTGAAGCAACCTTACTCTAAAGACTTACTAGCATCAACTATGCCTAACATCCAAATTAAGTCCACATAGGCTAAACCAAGTTTGATCCTAAGAAGGGCTAAAAGAACCCTCTTATAATCCTCGAGTTCCATATTTATGCAATTTATACACTCGACTAGGCTAAGGTATCTAAATTCACTTTTTGATGGTACATAAGGCGTAATCAACTCAAAGATAAGTAACCCACCTAGAAATATGAGCAAATAAGTCAAATCTATCTAAATTATAAGTTCATGATCACTAGAATGGTCCAAATAAGGTCAATCGTACTAACCATGCTTCCAATGCTTAAACCACATCCCAAACCTGGGATCATAACATATCCATTCTATGAATTGGTTCAATCTAAGCACAAAGCAATAGAATTCTACAAATGTAATAAGCATTTTACCTTATAGGTGAAAAACCCTCAACTAATCCCCAAACTTAAATTATCAAGACTAATTTACTCTACCCAACATCAATCTTAACATTAACATACACATGAAATTTATAAAAAGTATCATATTACAAAAAAGTGTAGACAAAAGCCTACCTTAAATCCAAACAGTAAATCCTTAAATTATTTGCCAAATATCTGTTTTTACTTCACAATCTAAAACTATTGTTACGCTATCAAAATCATAATCTACTCATCAATATAATACTAATGATACCTATATTTCATCTTCGTGCTTTGGGTCCAAAAATCACACTAAAATCCCCATTTGGGTCCCACTTATGAAAATGAATTTTTGAGACCAACCCAACATTCATACATGATCAAGAATTATAAACCTCAAGAATGGGTGAAAACTAAGCTAATTTGGGGCTAAAATAAAGCCCTCAAGCTATTTTGGGCTTTGGTTAATCACCCAAAAAAGGGTAGAATATTACCTTAATTCATATTATAATTATGAAAATAGATGTTAAACAAGTTTTCCAATAACCAACAAGACTCAATTTAAAGATATCTCACCTTTTAAGGTTTTTTCTCTCAAGAGATAGGTGAATAATGAGCTAATTCATGACCTAAGAGGTCTATTTATACTGCTTATAGGTAATCAGGTATTTCAATCACACATCTAAGTGTACAATCGTACACCCTGCATCAGGAGCATGTATGGCAATTGCCACATCCCTTAGTGCGATTGCACTACCTTCTCTGCACACACTAGTGTGATCGCTACTCAAGAGGTGTAATTGTCAAGGCATTGATATTCATTCAAAATATGATATATGTAAATAAATTATGTAACCATACCAAATTGGATATTATAGATATAATGGAAAAGTTGGATTTTATATTCAAGGTTGTTTCAACCAAATATGGGTCCCATACTCATATTTCTAATTTTCCAACTTTCTGACCAATAATTCAAAATGAGCTTGGGTTCATCAGGACCCAAACAAAATATCTACCTTTCCTAAAATAAATGTTTTAGAGTTGTTGGCACAGTCGGAATCTGAAACTCCCTAGGTTCTGATTCTTGTAAGTTTCTCGAGTGACGATCTTTTTAATCATCATACAACTCACCTTACTAGTCGTGTGGTGTGGGTACGAGTCAGGTAACCCAACTCATAAGGTTTCCAGTATTTGATGGTTTGGTTTTTTATGTGGCTATGCGTTGGTGGAGATGAGTGGTATGTTCATGATACGAGAAGTATAGTGCCCAAACATATATTGTCTAATGTCTAGCCTAGATATCCTACTTGGAGTACAACTTGAAGGATACTAGTCATATGGTATGAGTTAGGCTTAGGGAGTCGTATGTTGGAAAGAATATGGAGTACAACTTTCTAATCAAGTTACGAGTAGAGGGTACCACTTGTATAGTGTGGATACGAGTTGAGGGGTCTAATCGTACCCTTCTATGAGATTTTTACAATTTAATTTAGGGTTATTCTGGACTTTACCCTCTTAACTTCTTTTGACCCTATGACATAAAACACCTTTGGAGTCCTCATTAACTTATTATTCTATATCAAACATTCTCTAAACTCTCTCAAACCTCTCTCAAGCTCTTGGGTCAAGAAAAGCTAGGGTTTCTTTAAGTCAATAAATTTAGGGATTTCAAGATGGATTCTCTCTGTCTTCCTTAGTGTCTAAGGCATATTACTCTTATCTCATTGTTAGTTCAACTAAAAGCATATTTAAATAAATGTTTTTCAAGGTACTATTGCTGTAATACTTGGGTTTTGAAATATATATTGGGGATTTTGGAAGTTCTTGGTTGGATAATATTTTCCCATGTTTTTCTTATGGTTTTAACATATGGTTTCATGGGAATGGTCAATTAATATGTGGTTTTTGGTTTTGTAAACTCTATGCGCTCAACATGTTTGTTAAAAATGCCTATGAGAATGATTTTGGCCACATAGTTTTAATATTACTAATACCTTGCATTGCATATTAAGGTAATGGAACTTAAATTAGTTTGGTTGGTTTTAAATGGATTGGGAAGCCTTGCGGGCCATAGCTTTAGTTTAAATAGAAACCTTGTGGGATATGTGGGAATCCCCTATGACTTGGCTAAAGACATTTCTTATAATCTATAGTCGATATGATGATACCACTTTATAATGCATTGATAATTTAATCTTAGAATTGGTGGTTTGGTTATGTGCTAAATGTTTTAATTTAGAAATAATGGTAGACTCCTAATAGCTAACCGTGAAGGTGTAAGTCCAATGAATGGACACTGGAAACTCATGTTTATTGATAAGAGGGGTGGTCATGGTGACCATATGCTTGTGGAGTACACGGGAATCCCCTAAGTTTATATTTGTAAATATATATTATGGAGGGCCAAGGGTACACGGGACTCCCCGGACCCTATGGTATCTTCGGTTCATGCAGCTACACACACTGGAGCCCATTCAGGGGGTAACACTGGACCCTTATAGCCCATGCATGGATTATGACGGCAAAGTTAAAAAGCCCAAGTTAAGGTTTACAATGCATGCTAAAATCGGTTTCCTTTCTCAACATAGTATATATGCATGTATGTGGTTGCACTAGATTATTTACTTTGGTTTTGAATAATGGCATTACTATATCCTTATTCCTAAGTTCATGCTAGCATTCACCTATTAACAGTCTTTGAGAGTTATATTCCCATGCGATGCAGGAACTTGCCAACTAATCCTCCTTCTCAGTGAATTGTATTCGAGGATAGCCTTTGTGTCAGACAGAAATGGAGAGATTCCATACTCTATAAGACTCCATATCATTCTATGGACTCCTTTACAATAATTTTTTTCTTAGACTTTAGTTTTGGCTATAGTCGGGGGAATGTCCCGATTAGATTTTCTTAGTGTTTTGATAAAGGCTTTGTGTTACTACGATGGGCATAGGTTGTCTTAGTATTAGTGTCATCCTTGTTATTGGTATTGGCATTAGGGATGACATCGGTTGGGTATATGGTTGGATATTTGGTTTGTTATAGTTATGAACTTCTTTAAATGTCTTTCAATTGATTTTGATATATCTTGTTATATGTTCGAAATTCATCCATCATAGGTTGTAGGACTGCTATGGTTGGGTATTGGGGTGGTCTCTAGTCCTGGTTAGGATTGAGACACTCGACATAACTAGGCCTAGTTTAGGTCATGTCATATTGGTATCAGAGCCCTTGGTTCATGGTCAATTGGGAGTCCATAAAGTTGTGTCGAGTAAAGTCTCTTTTAAGGGTGTGTAGCATGCCACACTCCTTAGGGAGACGCTACAAGGTATTTAGGAATATTTCTTTATCTTCTGTTCTATTTTCAAGATGTAGAGTCTAAGGTCTTGAATTCTCCTCTAATTCATGTTTGTTTGCTTTTCAAATCATGCCTTCTCGACTATCTAAAGCTCATGGAAACTTTTTTATCCTGGCTGAGGATAATATTGGCGGAATACATTCTACTTGTGGGATCCAGACCCAATTTAGGAGTCCAGTTCCTGATTGTCCTCTTGAAGTTCCACAGGTTCCCGCTAGTCCTTCATGAGATCCGTGGGCTGAAGTTATGAATGTTGAGTTTCATCAATCCATTCATGTGTTGGCACAGTTGCTAGCTTCTCAGTCTGAGCGTGGTTTTACTGTTACTCTATATTCTGAGGCCATAAGGGTTGGCCAGTTTATAAGGTTGAACCCTCCAACCTTTAATGGTGTTGAGGTTAAGGAGGATCCTCAAGGTTTTATGGATGAGATGGAAAAGATTTTTTATGTTACGCATGCCACTAATGTAGAGGGTGTGGAGTTTTCTGCCTACCAGCTTAAGGATGTGGCACAACACTGGCACGAGAAATGGGATCAGTTAAGGGGTGACGATTTAGAGTCATCTCTATGGGAAAATTTTTCTAATGCTTTCTAGACTACTTTTTTCCTCACAAGTTGAGGGAAGCAAAGATAAAAGAGTTTGTTAATCTGAAGTAAGCCAAGATGTCAGTCAAGGAGTATGCCTTGAAGTTTCACCAGTTATCTTAGTATGATCTAGAGATAGTTTCTAGCACAAGGGATAGGATAATAAAGTTTGCTTCTAAGTTGTCTCGAGACTTGATATTGGAAATTAAGGCTTACTTGTTTATCAAGGACATGGATATCTCCAGGTTAGTTATATACATGCAACAGGTGGAGGAAAAAAATATGTTGAGATAGGGCAAGAAGTTTACATTTTTTAGCATGGCGGTGGCAACAGCAGAGTGGTAGTGATGGTGGTAAGTGTCCCAAGAAGAAGAGGGGTAATTTTGGGTCTTACTTGACAGCTCGTGCTCCCTACCCAAAGCCATCGAGTGAAGGATATTTTTAAGATGGCACCAACTTCAGGGCCCAGGGTGCCTAATCTCAAGGTATTAAGGCCTAATCAGCTCCATCATATCCACTCTGCAGGTTTTATGGTAGATTGTATTAGGGTATCTAAGATAAGAGAAGGTACAGATATTTTAATTGTGGTCAGCCAGGGCACATGCTTAGAAACTGTCCTATTGTTAAGGTTGACTCTAGCAGAAACGAGGTTCTAGTTTTCTCTTCTCCAGCTTTGACACCAAAGGGCACACTATTTGGCTCATCACTAGTCAGAACTGTCTCTATTCTCTCACCACCCAACAAAGTTCGAGGCATCAACAAATGTCGTGATTGGTATATTAAATTTTTTTTTATGATTTGTACTATTTACTTGATCTAGTGTCGACTCTCTCTTATGTGACCCTATTTATGGTCGTACATTTTAGTTTTAGTCCTGAGTGTGTTTCATACCCTATTTATATTTCTATTTCAGTAAGTGACCCTATGATTGCTTAAATAGTCTAGAGGGTATATGTGGTATCTTGTAATACCCCGCATGTTTCAAAGCTAGGAAATGAATAAGTATTCCTACATATGAAATCTCCTATCCTGTGATTCATACTTGAGTACATGAATTACAATGAATATCCTAGTGAAAAGATAGCTTATGATGCATTAAGCATGTTCATATGAGTCACTTAAGGTAATACAAGCTAAGAGTTTTTGAATCCATCAAGTTTTAGCATTCGATTTTGCAAGGGTCATCTTTGAACAAGTATAACTCGAAATTAATGTAGTATTTTGTCTGATTTAGACCCACCAAATTGTAGAGAATTGAATTAGCTGTCCAACGATACTAATTTTGCCTTAATCCAATACCCGAGCAAAAAGTTATGCCCATTTTTGTGAGAGACAGTAAAGATAGGCGATTGGTTAGGCACCGCCCAACCCAAACATAGGCATAGGTGATTGGTTAGGCGCCTCCCAACCTAGCTAAGGCAATCACTTGGGCGCCGCCTAAGTCAGTTCCAGGTGCCCAAAACACTCTATTTTGAGTTATTTTAAGGGTAATTAAGTCTTTTAACACTCCTTACACATCCCTAAACTTAACCCTACAAAATATATAGCTTCTAAACATATTAAAACCCTATTATCATCTCAAATCTCATCATCCAAGAGCACTAAACGAGAAAAATAACTAGGGCTGCGTAACTAAGCTTAAAGATCTTATTTCAAGGAAATTGCTTCATCAATCATCAAGAATCTTCCTTCTAAGGTATGCATGAGTTGATTTATGGATCCCTTTCATCCATAAAGCTCAAAAACCCCTATTTTCGTTATAAAGTATGATTTCTATATTGTTGGGTATTGATGATCATGTTGTTGATATTGGGTGATTCCCAAGATGGAATCTTTATATATTTTTTTTGAATTTCATAATATCATATGAGGTGGAAACATGTAAATTTGGTTGTTCATGATGTATAATATGATGGTTTCACATATGCTTAAGATGTTCATGTAAGGTGTTTGATAAAATGCCTAAGAAACTAGAAATCAACCAATATAGCTAAATTGTGACTAAGTGAAGGATTCATGATATACCCTTACGTTCCAATGACTTCTATGTTGTTAATGTGCCTTGTAAATATTGTTGGAATGCTCACGAATAATTCTTATGAGATTATGCTATGTTTACTTGCAAATCCTACTTATGAACAATATGTATGATAACCATGCAATCCACATGAACCTCCATGCTATTGGTATGTGTTGCCAATATGATTATGCAATGAACATGATATTAAGATTGTGCAAGTACTTCCATGTGATATGAAATCCTTTCCATGCAATACATTGTGGATAACCATGCTTAGTATGAGATCCCTACTTATGATATTATAAATTATGGACTCTACTCTTATTATCAAGTCAGTCATGTGTGTCAGTTTCCTTCCATTGAGTCCTGGGTACAAGTACCCCCAGGA